>NW_009648636.1:106827-108053 GCF_000708025.1 Charadrius vociferus
TGGCCACGCCCCGCCCGGCCCCGCCCCTCCGCCGCCGCGCGTGCTCCCGGTGCGCATAGGCACAGCGACGCGGAGCACGTATGCACCGGCACCTATAGATGTGGAGTACGCAGGCAGGGTCGCCTGTATACGTGCAGCACGCGCACATACACACCTGTATACGTGCGGCACGTGTGCATAGATACGCACACCTATGTATGTGGAGCACACATGCGTGCACACCTATATACGTGGAGCACACGCACATAAACACCTATATACGTGCAGCACATGCACGCGTACACCTATATACATGGACCACAGATGCATACACACCTATATACATGCAGCACGTGTGCATAGACACCTATATACATGGAGCACATGCACATATACACCTATGTATGTGCAGCACACTCACACACACACCTATATACATGCAGCACGTGCACATGCACACCTACATATGTGGAGCACATACATATGCATACACACCTATATACATGCAGCACATGCACATGTACACCTATATACATGGAGCACATATGCATACACACCTGTATACATGCAGCACACGCACACACACACCTATATATGTGCAGCACACGCACATACACACATATACAGGCAGCACATGCACATGTACACATGTATACATTGAGCACATATACATGCACACCTATATATGTGGAGCACATATGCATGCACACCTGTATACAGGCAGCACACGCACACGTACACCTATATATGTGCAGCACGCGCACATACACACCTATATACAGGCAGCACGTGCACATGTACACCTGTATACATTGAGCACACACACATGCACACCTATATACGTGGAGCACATATGCATACACACCTGTATACATGCAGCACACGCACATGTACACCTATATACATGGAGCACATATGCATGCCCACCTATATACATGCAGCACATGCACATATACACCTATATATGTGCAGCACACGCACATACACACCTATATACATGGAGCACATGCACATATACACCTATATATGTGCAGCACATGCACATACACACCTACATACATGGGACACATATTCATAGACACCTATATACGTGCAGCGCATGTACATACGCACCTCTATACACGCAGCACACGCACAAGCCCACCTCTATTCATGCAGCACATGCACGTATGTATCCGTATACATGCAGCACACCCACCTATATACATGTATAGGTGCGCCCCAGCCCAGAAGCCAGAGGGGGCTGG
>NW_009648636.1:108711-109769 GCF_000708025.1 Charadrius vociferus
CGGCGCTCAAGGCGGCACCGCAGGCTTCCACGAAGATGTCCCCAATGTTCTCCTGGTACCTGGCCGAGCACTCCAAGTAGGACACGGCGCGGACCTGCCGGGCCATGGCCTCTCCCTGCGGGGAGATGTGGGGTCAGACCCATCCAGGGCCACCAGTTCCACCACCGCCCTGCGCTGGGGGACATCCCCGGCCCGTCGAGGGGGTGACACTTGCCTTCTGGTAGGAGATGGGCTCCAGGTGTCCCTCCTGCTGCTTGCGCAGGTCGGTCTTGCAGCCCACCACCAGCACTGGGATGCCCTTGCAGAAGTGGTTCACCTCTGGGTACCACTGTGGAGACGGGAAGGACGGACATATGTCACCCAGGGGATGGGGGACACTGAAGGGGTAGCAGCTCTGGCTCCATGCCACCTCCCACTGGGAGGACACGTGGAGCGGGAGGAGCCCCCCACCACCCCGGGGGCTCCGTTACCTTCGTTAGGACATTGTCGTAGCTGTTGGGGTTGGTGACATCAAAGCAGATGAGGACAACGTTGGCGTCCGAGTAGGACAGCGGGCGAAGCCTGTCGTAGTCTTCCTGCCCTGCCAGGTGGAGAAGCAAACCATTATGCACCAGTTCCTTACTGGGTTGGTGTGCCCCTCCTGCCAAGGCTGCCCCTCCAGCCTGGGGACAGCATGGGGCTCTGGGGACAAAAGGCGGTGACATCCGTGGGCACGGCTGCGGGTTAACCCCCCATCTCCCATGGGAACACCCCTCCAAGGCATGGCCTTGGGTGTGGGACACCCCAAAATCCATGGGCTGGGGAGGGGGGGGGGGCACGACTACCTGCCCCATCGCCTCCTGTCCCACCTGCTGTGTCCCAGAGGTGGATCTTCACGGGTTTGCCACCGACCTGGAGGGACGCCGTGTACTTCTCGAACACGGTGGGGACGTAGACCTGGCAGGGGACAAGACGGGGGGATGTCATGAAATAGGTCCCATCTACCTGCGGGGTCGGGAGGTTACCCCGGACCCCCGTCACCCTCAGGCTCGGCCACCCCCATCCCCGGTCCCCCCCAT
>NW_009648636.1:111239-113755 GCF_000708025.1 Charadrius vociferus
CGTTCCCTCCATCCCTATGGCTGCCACATCCCCTGCTCTCCTGCCCCTGTCCGCCCCCGGCCCCGTCTCCCTTGGTGGGTACCAACCCGTCCAGGCGGGCGCTGCAGCCCCCAGACCAGTGGGGTCGAGTCGAACCCGACGTCTCGAACACCGAATTCCCACCCAAACCTGACGGGCGACAAAGATGGAGGAGAGACGGCGGCCAGTCACGCGCCGGGAGGCTGGGAGGCGAACGCACAGGGTAATGAACAATCTCCGAAGGATGCCAGCGTCAGGGCAGGGTGGGGGGAGGACAGCGGAGCACAATCAAACAATTAGGAAGGTGGTAATTACCAGTCTAATGAGATATCAGGTTGAATCCTAAAAGCATCGAAATTTTTCATGGCAAGATGTAGATGGTGCAGTATTTGTCCTCTGGGGTATTCTCTCGGACAAAACATTTCCTTTCCCGCAAGACCAACAGAAATTTGACAGGAGGAGAGGCTCAGTGATGCAGCCTCCGTCTCTGAAACTGCCCAGTGCTCTCTCGCCACCCAACCCGTGATCTTGCAGAAACGCCCCAAAGACCAGCTCTATTCGGACGCGAGACGGGCTGCTCGGGTCTTCCGAGGACGCGAAGACCCCGGTTCTCCTCATCCGAGAAGATCGCGACAAGGAGAGCCGGAGGGAGGGAGCGTGCCCTGCTCCGACCTGGGGACAGGACTGCTGCATGGAAAGGTAGGGGGTCGGGACGGGAGCCCAGCCTCGCATCTCCCTGCAGATCCTTCCACCTCTCCCACGTGTCCTCCCTCGGGGCACCGGGGACCCCTCCAACCTCTCCTCCGCACTCACCGCCCCCAGCCACCTCCCCAGCCCTCCCGTCACCCCCCTGTCCCCAGCCCTGCTGTGCCACATCACCGGTACCCCTCTCCCTGCCACGTCCTTCTTGCTCATGGGGTCTCACTAACGCTCCTTCTGCTCTGACCGCAGCCGGGGACCACGTCCCACCTCTCGCCATGGAGCCGAACCAGACATCCCCACCTCCCGCATCGCCCGTGCCGACCACCGATGGAGAAGACACGTGCGGGATAGAGGTCACTGAAATGGCCATAGATGGTGTCACGCTGTTCACCTGCCTCTGCGGGCTGGTGGGGAACGGGGCCGTCCTCTGGCTCCTCGGCTTCCGCATCTGCAGGAACCCCATCACCGTCTATGTCCTCAACCTGGCCGTCGCTGACTTCACTTTCCTCCTCTTCATGGTCCCCTGGACCCTCCTCTACCTGATACAGAACGTCTCTTGCCTCGCTTTTGTGCCCCTGACGTACCTGAGACCGTTTTTCCTGCTCTCGCTGTTCTCCTACAACATGGGCCTGTACCTCCTGACGGCCATCAGCATCGAGAGGTGTGTGTCCATCATCTGCCCGCTCTGGTACCGCTGCCGCCGCCCCCAGTGCTTGTCAGCCGTGGTGTGTGCCCTGCTCTGGGCCCTCTCCATCACTGTCATTGCTGCAGTCACTTCTCTGTGCCTGTTGCATGAGGATGAGCACTGCCAGATGGCTCTCATCTCCATGTACATCCTCAACTTCCTTTTTTTTGCCCCTCCCATGGTCATTTCCAACGTGATCCTCTTCATTAAGGTCCTGTGTGGCTCCAAGCGACGTCAACCCAAGAGGCTCTACATCGTAATCTTCCTCACCGTCCTCTTCTTTCTCATCTTTGGGGTTCCCCTCAGCGTCTGGAATTTCCTGCAGCAGTTCAGCTATTCCCTCGCGCCCTCCCAGGTGGTTTTCCTGCTCGCCTGCGTCAACAGCAGCATCAACCCCTTCATCTACTTCTTGGTGGGGAGCTGCCGGAGGCACTGCTCCTTGGTGTCCCTTCAGGTCGCCTTCCAGCGGGTCTTTGAAGAAACGGCGATCACCACAATCTGTGGCTAAGAGGCCACTGTGTCCACACCGGCTGTGCTGCCCGCCCTGGCTTCACGCTCAGCTGCCACCGCTTGCTCCCAGCTGGGCCCGCAGGTCACCTTCCTGCAGCTGTGTGTCATGATGCATCCCATCCCTCATCCTATCCTGTCCTCATCCATGTCCCGGTTCCCTGTCCTCGTTCCTCATCCCTGTCCCTATCCCATCCTCATCCCCACCCCATCCCATGCCCATCCCCATCTCCATCTCCCCCATCCCACCCTGTCCTCATCCCCACTCCCCATCCCCGTTCCTGTCCCACCCTCATCCCCATCCCAATCCAATCCACACCCTGTCCCATGCCCATCCCCATCTCCATCCACCCTGTCCCAATCCCACTCTCCGATCCCATCCCTGCTTCCTGCTCCCCATCCCCATCCCACCACCACCCTGTCCTATGACCATCCCCATCTCCATACCCCCATTCCATCCTGTCCCCATCCCTGTCCCCATCCTGGTCTCCATCCCCATCTCCATCCCCACTCCCTATCCCCATCCTACCCTCATCCCCGTTCACATCTCCATCCCCATCCCATTCCCACCCCATCCCATGACCATCCCCATCTCCATCCCCCC
>NW_009648636.1:115573-116277 GCF_000708025.1 Charadrius vociferus
TGGGAGGGTGCAGGAGATGATGGGGCTGCATGGAGGGGTGCAGCAGGTGGTGAAGGTCCGCACTCAACAGGAGGAGGAGGACTACCAGCCCGAGACGTGACACTGGGGCAGAGTGGGAGGAGGCTGCTCCGAGCAGCCCGGTGTGTCCCTGGGGCATCCTGAGGATGGGCAATGTCCCTTCCTTTTGGGGAAACGTCCCTGTCCTGGGCAATGTCCCTTCCTCCTGGATGAAACTGAGGCCCAACATGACGGTGTTTGATCCGGAGCCATCTGACACACTGTTGTTGGCTCCAGCACCGTCTCCCTGCACGCCCACAGCTCTCCCCACTGCTGCCACAGGAGGCTTTGTGACGGTGGACACCTTGGCAAAGCCACAGGGAGGTGAGCGACACCCCGTGGAGCCCGTGGTGACCGAGAGCCGTGGCACCCTGCTCCTGGAAGGTGGTGGCCGGGCTCCTCCCCTTGCTGCTCCACCATCCAGGCCTGCCGAAGAAGGAGAAACGCTCCAGCCGGGGGAGAGGAAGAATTTCAGAAGGAAGAGTCCGTTACACCTGGCCCACAAAATTTATATTTATATATATATATATATATATTTGGGGACATATTTGCTGTGACATTGTGAAACAGCCTGGGGGCACCGCTGACCCCATGGCTCCATCCTGCCCGCACCGGTTGTGCTGGCGCGGTCCCGGCTAAGGGCGGTT
>NW_009648636.1:117590-121627 GCF_000708025.1 Charadrius vociferus
CCCGCGGGAGACGGGAGGGGAGCAGAGCTGGGAGAAGCCGCGCAGACTGGGACACGGGGTGGGGAGAAGGGTTTGGGACACCGGATGGGATTTACCCCCACCTACATACATGAGTCAGAGTTTCCCAAAGGGAAGGTTCATTCCGAAAAGTAGGGGATTTTGGGGAACGTGGAACTCTGGGACGTGTTGCCCTCAGGGGAATAGAGCCCGAGGACCTGTGGTGGGCTGGATGGGAGGAGGAGAGTTGCATCCCTCCCCACAGGGTCCTTGGCGATGGCCCTGCTCTCTTCTGCGGGGGGCAGAGGGGGACATCGGGGGAAATACTGCAGACGTTTATTAATCCAGTTACTCAAGGAAACCCTCAGCCGCTGTCCCCGGGGGCCTTAAGCAGAACAGTGGAACGGCTTCAACAGGCTGGGGCCAGCGTGTCCATCGTAGTATCATTGCTGCATGCGGTGGTGTCCTCCAGCTCCGCAAAGACCCTCCGGAGGGCGACCTGGAGGGACACCAAGGAGCAGTGCCTCCGGCAGCTCCCCACCAAGAAGTAGATGAAGGGGTTGATGCTGCTGTTGACGCAGGCGAGCAGGAAAACCACCTGGGAGGGCGCGAGGATGTAGCCGAACTGCTGCAGGAAATTCCAGATGCTGAGGGGAGCCCCAAAGATGAGAAAGAAGAGGACGGTGAGGAAGATTACGATGTAGAGCCTCTTGGGTTGGTGCTGCTGAGAGCCACACAGGACCTTAATGAAGAGGATTGTGCTGGAAATGACCATGGATGGGGTAAAGATGAGGATGTTGAGGATGTACATGGAGATGAGAGCCATCTGGCAGTGCTCATTCTCATGCAACAGGCACAGAGAAGTGACTGCAGCAATGACAGTGATGGAGAGGGTCCAGAGCAGGGCACACACCACGGCTGACAAGCACTGGGGGCGGCGGATGCTGGAGCAGAGGATGGACACACACCTCTCGATGCTGATGGCCGTCAGGAGGTACAGGCCCATGTTGTAGGAGAACAGCGAGAGCAGGAAAAACGGTCTCAGGTACATCAGAGGCACAACAATGAAGCAAGAGACGTTCTGTATCAGGTAGAGGAGGGTCCAGGTGACCACGAAGAGGAGGAAAGTGAAGTCAGCGACGGCCAGGTTGAGGACGTAGACGGTGATGGGGTTCCTGCGGATGCGGAAGCCGAGGGGCCAGAGAATGGCCCCGTTCCCCACCAGCCCGCAGAGGCAGGTGAACAGCGTGACACCATCTATGGCCATTTCAGTGACCTCTATCCTGCACGTGTCTTCTCCATCGGTGATCGGCACGGGCGATGCGAGAGGTGGGGATGTCTGGTTCAGCTCCATGGATGGATGCTGGGCAGGTGGTGGGATGTGGTCCCCGGCTGCGGTCAGAGTGGACAGTGAGTTAGCGGCTTGGAGAAGGCAGGGCTGATCTGCACGGCTCCTCGCCAGCTCCCTGCGCTGGGAAGGCATCAGTGGAGGACAAGCGGGACGTGCTGGGGAGGGGAACGGTGGACATTGTGGGGTGGGAGTTGGAGACGGGGGAGGAGGGGAGGTTCACCAGGAGATGCAGCAGGTAAGCGCAGGGCAGGGGGGAGAGGACCTGGGGAGACCGCTGCCGGTCACCAGGAGAGGATGGGAGGAACTGGTGCTGGTGGTGGATGCTGGAGGAAAGGAAGGTGGGGTAAGGATGAAGGAAAACATTGCACTTAACTGTTAGTTTTGGTGAAGCAGCAGGAGAGGGCTGTCCCTCCAGCTGGGCTCGAGCAGATCAGCGTTGGTGTCTCGGTATCTCACGCTCCCTTCGGATCCATATCCTGAAGCAGATCCTCCCAGGCTATTTGCGTGAAGAAGAAAGTCCCCTGGTCACCAGGAGGTCCCCGCTCTCGTCCTGCTGGCTCCTCTCCGTGCCCGGTCCCCGGAGCACCCCTCAGCAGTGGGGTCACGGGGGAGTCGGGACGGGTTTTGTAACTGCGGCTACGTCAGAGCTCCACTTCCTTGGTTTTATTTATCTTGCTTTTTTTTTTTTTTTTTTTTTTTCCCCCACAAAGGAAGTGGATTTTGCCAGAAGCTTCGCAAGCAGAATTTTGTGAATGACTCCTCGTTTACTCCTGATTAGAAACACCCCTCCCGAGACACCGACCTGCTCGTGGACTGCCTTCCCTCTCCTGGCAGCTTTCTGCCATTCTGCGTTTCTCCCCTGCCTGTCTCAGGGCTCCCTGGACCTCAGCATCCCCGGGGGGGGCCATCACCCCTTCAGGAGCAAAGTGTGATGCTGGCAGTCCTGGTGCTGCTGGCGATGCTGGTGGTGCTGGCACTGGTCATGCTGGTGGCACCGGCAGTGCTGGCAGTGCTGGCGATGCTGGTGGTGCTGGCAGTGCTGGCAGCACTGGCAGGGCAGCTGGGCGCTTCTCAGAAGCAGCTCCCCTTCTGGGAAGAGCACGGGGATCATCGCCAAAACCTCTCCTGAGCCCAAGGGAGCGCACCTTCAAACCGGAGCCAAGAATTAGCATTCCTTGTCGGTCTAATGTGGGCTCTGACAGCCCAGTTGAAGGACAACAACCGTTTTTTTTTAGCCAGGCTACAATGATACCGGTACTTATAGCCCAGATTAATTATTGCTAACACCCCTTCGCAATGCAATGAAAGCTCTTAGCGACTAGCTTTTGGGGTGCCGTGCTCCCCCTCCCAGCGGGCCGTTCCAGTGAGCTGCATCTCTCCCAGCTCTCCACTGGTGGCACATCCTCCTCCTCCTCAGTCTTGGGAGCGCTTGTGGTTGTTTTTACATGATCCCACCCCTTTGGTAGCCTGCACAGCCCGGGGCTGCAGCTCCCGAGCTCGGTCTGGATGTTGTTAAACTTTCCTGTGGCTCATGGCTCCTGCCCAGGACCGAGCAGAGCATCTCCTCGGAGGCACTCACCCCACCATGCCTGGTCTGGCCCCACCATCACCTGGACCTGGGCAGGTCCATGGGACCCTGAGCTCCTCTCAGCCACTGCACAGCCTGCGAAGGGCTTAATGTTATAGCCCAGATGTTTTATGCAATGAATATCCTCGTTGTGATGATTAGAACGACAGAGCTTCTCCGGAGGGACCCACCGCTCCGAGGAGCGCTCTGCCTCTCCCACGCCACGGTGCCCCGGCAAGCGGGAGGCACTTTTGGCTTCTCCCCTGGCTGACCACCCGGTTCTTTGCTGCGGTAGCCTTCGGCAGCTCTAAAACATGCTGCGAACGCTTAAAATTGCCTCCCAAAGTCCTCAGATTTATCCCGCGAACGATTCCAGTTTCAGCACTTTCGGTAAGGGCAGAGCGGTTTCCCAGGGTTTCGTACCAAAGTCGCGTCACACCAAATTCCCATCACACCACAGTCCCTTCCTTCGGAGGGGGCTGCATTACAGAAGCCAACGCTGTCACCTGCGTCCTCGTGTTCCCTCCCCCTGTCACAGCACGCTGTGTTTGGTGCGAGAAGCCGGCCAAGCTGCACGGGGCAGAGCCCACGGCTGAGCCACGAGCCCTGGGGATGCTGGCGGGAGCTGCGGGATTCTCCCCGCTCCCTTCTCCTCCCGCATTCCCCAGCTACATCCATCAGCCGCATCCCGGCTTCCCGAAGGCAGGCAAACCCACCGGCGTCCCCGCAGCCACCCCCGTTAGGCTTTGTGGGGGCTGCTTTCCAGTTTGCAGAGCCAGAAGGGATAGAGCATCTTTACTGGGGCGCTGCTGGGCTTTGGGCTCGGGCTGGGACGACCGGGAACAGGCGCATCCGCATCTGCAGCGCTGAGCATCCACAGCGCCTGGAGGATTCCTGAGAGAAACCTCCCACTCGTTCCTCAGGGTATCTGAAGCATCCAGAAATGAACGACTCCGGACCTCTTCCCAAATCGCAGTGTGCACATATGTCATAGAGTCATAGAATGGTTTGGGTTAGAAGGGACCATAAAGATCCTCTAGTTCCACGCCCTGCCCTGGGCAGGGACACCTCCCACCAGCCCAGGTTGCTCCAAGCCCCGTCCAACCTGCCCTTGAACACCTC
>NW_009648636.1:121741-124993 GCF_000708025.1 Charadrius vociferus
GCTCTGAGGTCTCCCCTTTTTCGCCTTCTCTTCTCCAGGCTGAACCCCCCCAACTCTCCCAGCCTCTCCTCCCAGCAGAGGGGTTTCATCCCTCTGATCACCTTTGTGGCCTCCTCTGGCCCCGCTCCACCAGCTCCATGGCTTTCCTATGTTGGGGTCTCCAGAGCTGGAGACAGTACTCCAGGTGGGGTCTCCCCAGAGCAGAGCAGAGGGGCACAATCCCCCCCTCGCCCTGCTGGCCACACTTCTTCTGATGCAGCTCAGGATGTGGTTGGCTTTCTGGGCTGCGATCGCACATTGCCGGCTCATGTTGAGCTTCTCGTCAATCAGCACCCCCAGGTCCTTCTCCTCAGGGCTGCTCTCCATCCATTCTCTGCTGAACTGCCTGATTTCTTAGAAGTCCCGTGTTTGTTCCCGAAGAGGTTGTCATGTGCTGACTTCACAGCTCTTTTCGGAAGGGTTCTGTCTGTTTATTTGCCCTGGTTTTAGGGTTAAATATGGCATTCTGAGTCATTGTGAGTTGCACCAGAGCACTTCACAATGCCGACCTGCAGGAGTGGGGACGAAGCCCTCTGTTCCCTGGCCGCTAATTACCCGGGCAGGCTCCCACCCTCACAGGGGAAACAGAGATAAATATATCCCAACTGGCCGGAGACTGGGAATTCCCTGCTACACATGGGGAAGGCAGCTGGAAACATCCCTGCCTTTTCAAATCGGTACACAGAGTTCACAAAGAAATGGCCTTTTTTTTTTCTTTTTTTCCCAATAAGGTTTAGAGAAGCAGATGGAGACATTCATCTGGGGACAGTAGGAATTTGTTTTCTGCCTTTTGGGACAGTTTGTTTCTTTGTTTGTTTTTTTTTTTTCCCCTGAGTCTCTTCAATTATCTGATAAAGTGCATATGCAAAGCAGAAATCTGGTGAGGCTGAACCGTTGGTGTGTTGGGATTCTCTGTAAATTCTTTTTTACAATAAAGGACGGGATTTTGCTAAATTAACTTCAAAAAAAACCAAAAGCTCCACAAGTCCTGGGTGGAGAAGCCCCACGTGGGGCATCACCCTCTCTCTCTTCTTGAGGGCTTTTTTTGGCGGGGGGGGAGTGTTGTTTGGTTGTTTGTGGTGTTTTTTTTTGGTTATAGGGAAAAAGAAGGAAGTGGTTTGATCTTGTAATCCTTCAACCTCTTCCACAGAAGAGGCACCATCAGCCCGGCTCTCCGCTCCCTCGCTGCTGGTGGCCGGAGGGATGATTCATCTGACGAGGAGACGGCTCCGGCGAGAGGTCACTGAGCTCAGCACGATCCTCACGGCCTCCTCTCTCGGAAAGAGGAATTTCTCCTCATCATCAACTTCTCGTCGTGTGGACGGTCGAGTGCAGAAGGGCACGGGCTGTAACCGGCCTTTTACAAGGTTTACTAAAGGTGGCGAAATTAAATGGGGCTGTCACAACCTGCGACCGCGTTTAATGTGCTCTTACGCCTCAGGGAACCATCCTTTACACAAACCAACAAATCCTCTCCTTTTGTGCAGTTCAGATCGATTCTTAGTTGCCAGCGTTACGCCCTCTGAGCTGGAGGGAATGTCCCCCCTTCTCTCGTGACGCAGTGGTTTGGGGTTTTCCTTTGCTCCCTCTGCAAATGCTTAAGGATGTGGTGCCATTTCTTTTCAATCAAGGCTGTTCCGTGTGTGTGAATTACAGAGAATTATTAGTAAAAAAGCTCAGGGGAGGAGTCTTCCAGGAGCCCCCTTATCATAGAATCATGGAATCTTGAAACCGTAGAATCATAGAATCATAGAGACATAGAATCATGGAATCATGGAATCATAGAATCATGGAATTGCAGAATCATAGAATCATGGAATGGCAGAGCTATGGAATTATAGAATCATAGAATCATGGAATCATAGAATCATAGAATCGTCTGGGTTGGAAGGGACCTTTAAGATCATCGAATCCAACCATCACCCCAACACTGCCAAGTCCACCACTAAACCACGTCCCTCAGCACCACCTCTACCCATCTTTTAGATACCTCCAGGGCTGGTGACTCCACCACATCCCTGGGCAGCCTGTTCCTGTGTTTGAGAACCCTTTCGGTGAAGAAATCACTGAAATCCCTCTCATATCAGCAGACATCTTCTCTCCTGCAAGTGCAGACATGGGTGCTTGCAGGGACAAGACAGCTCATTAACACTGATTGGTAAGATTTTGCAGCTGATGTAGAGTTTTCCTCCAGATGTCTATCTTCATCTTAAGAAAACAGACCGTAAGTGGGCAGCCTCACCCCGCTGTCCCACAGAAAGCTTTCTGGCTTTTTTGCGGAAATCGGTTTGCGCTCCGTCTCTGCAAAGGGACTGGAGGAGCGCCCCGGGGTTTGCTCATCCCCCCGAGCGCCGCCGACACAGCTCCTTCCCATCTGCTTCCATGAATTGCTGCCTCCTCAGGGCAGAGGGTTGGCGTGGGCACCCCTCCAAGTTTCACGCCCCGGGGAAAGCCGAAACGAAAGTGGAACCGTATTCGGACACGTTTTGGGGAGAAAAAGAAAAAAAAAAATAAGGCTGGGAAGTGAAAGGCGTTGGGATGCCGTTGTGCTGTTCGCGGCTATGGATGCTGCGATGGGTCTTGGCCGGAGTTGGGCGCAGCTCCGGTGCCTGCAGGTTCTGCCTTGCCGGGAGGAGGAGGACGGACGGTGAAGCAACATCGCAGAAGCCGGGAGGTACCATTCTGCAGAGCTGCGCTGCTTCACGCTGGCCGAAGATGGATTAAGAAAGTAGAGGGTCGTGTTTTCCCTCCGACCCGTGGAAATCCCAGCCAGGCCAAGAACATTTCTCTGGCGGGTGGGGGCTTCCTGAAGGATGCCGCACCGGCACACCCTCCCCACTCCTCCGCGGCCACAGCAGATGCTGGGGGTGAGCTGAAGGGGAATTTGGAGCAAATCGGCATTTGGGACAACGGCAGTGAGGCCTGGAGATGACAGCCGTAATTGTTGCAAGCTTCGGCAGTGGTGTTATTCACCGGGACACTTGGAAGCTCGGCGCTACGATACTTGAATTTTCCTTAGGCTGTTTAGACAGTTCTGGGCGAAGGGATTGGCCTTTCTAATCGATCATGTGTTTTTGTTATTACCCCGTTAGCGTCGTTTCTAATTTTGTTCTAGTTTCTTATCGTTGTCCGGGTTCTCTTGGGCGGCTGGGTAGGTTGTGAGAAGATGTTTCTGCTGGGAAATGAGCGTCTCCACTCCAGCCCTCCCCAGTG
>NW_009648636.1:125021-126717 GCF_000708025.1 Charadrius vociferus
GCCGATTAATTAAATTCAGTTCACACATATGGTCCCGTGGTTTGGCGTTTTGTCCAGCTGGCCCTGGATATGGCAGAGATGGTGGAAGACCGTCTCCAACCCCCCTTTCTGCTTTTTTTACTTTATTATTTTATTTTTTTTAATATTTTTTTTTTCCCTGGGATCATAATGATCTAAAAGGGGATCCAAAGCAAATCAGAGGGTCTTCCAAGGAGAACTTGATCAAGTCTTTCCCAGGGTGGTCCGGGGAAGGAAAGGGCGATGAGGGGAGGAGATGCTGTGAAGTGATGGTCCATGCTGCCCGGTGAAACCCAGCCCAAAAGAAACCCATCGGTTCCCTGTGACGGCGCCCAGGCAAAACCCAACAGCCGGTAAGAAGAACTCACACTTGGGTCTGCCATGGAGGTTCTTTCTGGGCGCCGTGCCGCTTCGGAGCGGGCAAACCCCCAGGTTTAATTAAAGGCTGTGAGTTTGTTTCTTAATATTGCCCCTTTATCTCCATTTTTACCTTGGAGAGGAAGACACTCAAACATTTAAAACGATGCCAAAAGGTTGCTTTAGGGACAGCTTGTCCCCTTTGTCCCCAGCACGGCTTGTCACCGCCTCAGTGGGAGTTACTACCTGCCAGCCGGGTGAAGAATCAGAGATTTTGATGCCTGCCACAAGGTGAAATAAAGAAATAGCGGTCCAATAATCATCGCGGTCGCTGTGCTGCTGGTCCTGGGGTGTACCAGGACCCCCCGCCAGGACCCACGTCCCCCGGCCTCGTGCACACCCCTGCTCGCCCAGCAGCAGGGACCTTCCCCAAGCAGCCTCCGTCAACGTTATTTATCATGTCAATAATAACAACAACTGTTATTTGTTATTTAGAGCTTCATTTATCTATTCTATTTGTATTCATTTAGTTATTTGCTATGTATATTTATTATTTGTTACTTATTAGTTATTATTTGTTGTTTATCATTTATTACTTACTATTTATTCACTGATTTACGATTTACCGTTTATTATCTACCATCTACAGTTTCTTATTTACCATCTACGGTTTCTTATTTACTGCTTAGGATTAGTGGTAGATCTTATTTACTCTTTGTCATTTGTCTGTCACATTAACATAATTTAAAATTTAACCACATTTAACATTATTTACAAACAAGTGGGAAATGTAGCCAAACAGTTGCTGGCTGCACTTCTCCACCAGCTGAGAAAGAGCTGTCAGGAGGAACCATCATAGCCCCTTCCAGTCCCTAAAGGGGCTCCAGGAGAGCTGGGGAGGGACTCTGGATGAGGGAGTGGAGCCATAGGATGAGGGGAAATGGGTTCAAACTGGAAGAAGGGAGATTTAGATGAGATATTAGGAAGAAATTTTTGCCTGTGCGGGTGGTGAGCCCCTGGTGCAGGTTGCCCCGAGAAGCTGTGGCTGCCCCATCCCTGGAGGTGTTCAAGGCCAGGTTGGACGGGGCTTGGAGCAACATGAACTAGTTGAAAATGTCCCTGCCTATGGCAGAGGGGTGGGACTAGATGATCTTTAAGGTCCCTTCCAACCCAAACCATTCTCTGATTCCGTGATTCCACCCCTCTGCCTGCAGCCAGGCCAGATTTAGGATGGAGGTGCAGGTAGGATGGCAGCTCTGGGCTTGATGGGATGCTCTCCCAGCCATTTCCATTTGCTTCCCCCTGCTCCGGGTGTCTCCAA
>NW_009648636.1:126757-127607 GCF_000708025.1 Charadrius vociferus
CAGGGAGGTGGAACAGATCTCCCTGGCCCCAATGTGGAGGATGGGGCACGGAGCAGCCGCCCACCCGCTGGTGTCAGAGAAGGGCATGTCCAGTGGTGTGTGTCATCCCTGGGACGTGGTGGCTGGGCACGTCACACCGTCCCACTCCCCTCCCCGTGGCTCGGGGTGGTGGAGGTGCCCATCTCCGCTCTTGCAATGGGGGAAGTGACAGTCAGTGGGTTCTGTGTCGACAGTCATTTCCCTGTGGGGGGTTGATGGGGAGCTGGTGGCTTTGGTGTGACAGCAAAGAGTGGACCTTCACACAGATGAGAACTGAGACACATCTCAGGGACGTTGCCACCAGGTGCCAAAGCGGTGAACGAGAAGGAAGGTGATAATTTCACACTCAACGCGGCGGCAGGTTTACAAACAGGAAATGTTTGAAGCAATGGGCAGATCCGTCTGCAACGCCCATCCTTGTGAGGATGACTCTTTGGCAACCCACTTCCGCTGCTTTTGGAAGTGATGACCAAGCCCTGGCACATCCGTCTGCCTGCAGCCACCCACCCCTCAGCAGAAACCCAGGACTGTCATCCCAGGACCCATTTGGCCTCAAGCTGAGGAAGAGACAGGGTGCCAGGGCCCACACGTGGACCACTGGAGAAACCTCATGATGGAATTACCTTCTTTCCGGTGGCCACAACTTGTCTAGGAGAATTTTGCCGTGGCAGCTCTGTAAAATTTCATGTGCCAGTCTGACAGAGAGGACAGGAGTTTGCAGCTCTGGGATACCAAGGCTGGACAAGGACTCTGCCCTCACCGGACCTCCCTGCGCCTGGTGAGAGGGGTGTGGGGCTCACATCTATTCCTG
>NW_009648636.1:127664-128021 GCF_000708025.1 Charadrius vociferus
AGTTGCCTCATCAGTCTTTAAAGGGCAAACAGCTCTGCATACCTTTTCTTTCTCCCTCCACCCCTCTTCCAGCTTTCTGTCCATCTCCTGCCACCCTGGGCCCAAACTTTTCCCTCCTATTCCTATTCCTATTCCTATTCCTATTCCTATTCCTATTCCTATTCCTATTCCTATTCCTATTCCTATTCCTATTCCTACTCCTTCTTCCCATTCCCTTCCCATTCCTTCCCATCCCAACCCATCTCATCCCAACCCATCCTATCCCTATCCCATCCCTATCCCATGCCGTGCCATGCCATCCTATCTGATCCCAACCCATCCCATCCCAATCCTTTCCCTTCCCTTCTATTTCTCTAC
>NW_009648636.1:128063-151422 GCF_000708025.1 Charadrius vociferus
CTTCCCTTCCCTTCCCTTCCCTTCCCTTCCCTTCCCTTTCCTTCCCTTCCCTTCCCGGGAAGTCCCCACAGTACTGGGGACCTGAGAGTCACTAATTTTGCCTTTATCTCTTGCCTTTCCCCAGTTGAGCACAAGAGACAAAGAAGGAAGATGGACTCACATCCCAACAACACGATCCATGACTGGAGTACAGCATCCCCAGCACCTATGGAGAGCGTGGTCTGTGAGGATGGACACAACGGGACCAAGTGCTTTGCAGAACACATCCCTGAAATCGTCACCGGTAGCATCACGCTGCTTATCTGCCTCTGCGGGCTGGTGGGGAACGGGGCCATCCTCTGGCTCCTCGGCTTCCGCATCAGGAGAAACCCCTTCACCGCCTACCTCCTGAACCTGGCCGTCGCCGACACCTGCTTTCTCCTCTGCACAGCGGCTTTCCTCGTAATATATCACATGCCCATGCTCAGCTGTTTTCAGCCAGAGATTTTGCGGGTGCTGCCGCTATTTCACTCCATGGTTCTGCTCACCTACAGCACCAGCCTCTATCTCCTCACGGCCATCAGTGTGGAGAGGTGTGTGGGGGTCCTCTGGCCCTTCTGGTGCCGATGCCACCGCCCAAAGCTCCTGTCAGCCATCATGTGCAGCCTGTTGTGGGCCCTTGCCTGTGTCCTTGCCGGGTTGGTGTACTTTGTGTGTGACCTGGGTCACTCTAAACACTGCTGGAATGTTCTTGGAACCTTCTGCCTTCTCAATTTCTGCTTTTTCACTCCCTTTGTGGTTCTTTCCAACCTGATCCTCTTCATCAAGCTTCGACGTAGCTCTTGGCAACACCACCCAGCGAAGCTGTACACTGTCATCTTCCTCACTGTTTTCTTTTTCGTCCTCTTTGGCATCCCGCTCAGCGTCCAGATCTTCCTCAACTTCTTTGTCTACATTAATTTTGTCTTTGAGATCTGCCTGTTGCTGGCCTCCTTCAACAGCAGCATCAATCCAGTTATTTACGTCCTGGTTGGGAGCTATGGAAATTCCAGGTTCAGGGGCTCTGTCAAAGTGGCTCTGCAGAGGGTCTTTGAAGATCGGGCAGATTCCCAAGAGGTGGGTGAGACCCCTGTGATGGGAATTGCTGCCTAAACCCCGATGGCTGCAGACTGGTACCCGGAGAGGGGGAGCCCTGACTCTGCACCACGGGCCAGCACCCACAGGAGCAGTGCCCTTGCCCTGCTGGGTGAGCAGGACCAGCAGTGGATAGTCGCGTGTCCCCCAGGACATGGCCAGGCTTGATGAGATTTCCTGGGGCAGGGCTGGTTCCCACCTCAAACTTATGTTTAAGTTATTTTAATAAAAGTGTCTTTCATGTAGCTTACCGGTGATTGCAGTTTCTTCCCTTGGTGGCTCCATGGGGTGACCTTGCTTGTTCTCCAAATTTCAGTTGTGACAGTCCCCTCACACAGCCCACTAGTTTATATTGCGGAAATGATGTGGTCCAGAAAGTCCTGCATCATTTTTTTTTCCTCTGGGGTTAACACAGTCACACTCCTGGGTCCCCACCTGTGCCTTGTCTGCTTCCCAGTATGGAGATGTCCCAACTCTTCCTACCCTCTTCTGGGACCTTGGAGCCTGATATTTATGCACTGAGCACTCACTAGCTTGACCCTCAAAAGCCCCCAGACCAGAGGAGATGATAGCGAGGGACAGAAATTACATTTTCAGCTCCCTCTGGCTTGATGTCCTCCTGTGCCCCAGTCTGATGGAAGAAACCCATCTCAGTCTGACGGATCATAGAATCATAGAATGGTAAGAGTTGGAAAGGATCTTAAAGCTCATCTAGTTCCAACCCCCTGCCATGGACCAAGATGGACAGAGGATGGATGGACAGACAGATATCTAGGGGCTGATGGCTGTTGGAAAGTGCAACTCTGTGCACCGGGTGGTGAAGCCCATGGAGCAAACTGCTAGGAGAGACCCGAGAAGAGCGACAGAACTAGAGGATGGGAAAGCTCTCACAGGCGAAAGCTCCAGGAGGCTGAGCTCTGCCCGCCAGATGGTTTGATCAACTTTCCTGACACACACAAACAACTGCTACCAGCGCCATAATATTTACAGAACGTAGCTTCCTTTGAACACATACAAGCCTGACCCCTATGCAAACAAATAACTGATGTCTGTAAATCTGGTGTTGGAAATCAAAATTTCAGGCTCAGGCTGTTGCCTGTGAAAGTAGAAGCTGAGAAACCTCTGGGTGCCTCTTTTGCAGAGCACATGGGTGTTGCACGGCATTACCTTGACGTTTTCCTTACCCATGACCTGTTTGCACGTGTACAGGTTGGCTTGGTGAGAGGATGTGAGATTCTGTAGTTTGGGGACCCAACCACAGCGTCAGTGAGGGAGAGAGGAGGTGATTTTGGTCCTGAGGTCCCCATGTGTGCCAGTTCCCAGCACGAACACCCCTTGCTCCCAGATGCAACAGGAGCTGTTTGCGTTTCACCTTCATCACGCCCAGTCAGGGTAGGAATCATCTCGCCCACCTTCAGCTCTTTAGAAATTACATGGACCTGTCTGTGAAAACCGTTTTAGGCAGCTGACTGACTGCAAAGGGAGTGTAGAAGACAATGCAGATGAAAGCCTTCTAGCTGACTAAAGCCAAGTGACCAGCATTCATAGAATCATAGAATGGTTTAGGTTGGAAGGGACCTTAAAGCTCATCTCGTTCCAACCCCCCTGCCCTGGGCAGGGACACCTCCTACCAGCCCAGGTTGCTCCAAGCCCCGTCCAACCTGCCCTTGAACACCTCCAGGGATGGGGCAGCCACAGCTTCTCGGGGCAACCTGCCCCAGGGGATCACCACCCTCACAGGCAACAATTTCTTCCTGATATCTCAGCTAAATCTCCCCTCTTCCAGTTTGAACCCATTCCCCCTCGTCCTGTCGCTATATGCCCTTGTAAGAAGTCCCTCCCCAGCTCTCCTGGAGCCCCTTTAGGCACTGGAAGGGGCTCTGAGGTCTCCCCTTTTTCGCCTTCTCTTCTCCAGGCTGAACCCCCCCAACTCTCCCAGCCTGTCCTCCCAGCAGAGGGGTTTCATCCCTCTGATCACCTTTGTGGCCTCCTCTGGCCCCGCTCCACCAGCTCCATGGCTTTCCTATGTTGGGGTCTCCAGAGCTGGATGCAGTACTCCAGGTGGGGTCTCACCAGAGCAGAACAGAGGGGCAGAATCCCCCCCTTGCCCTGCTGGCCACACTTCTTCTGATGCAGCTCAGGATGTGGTTGGCTTTCTGGGCTGTGATCACACATTGCTGGCTCATGTTGAGCTTCTCGTCAATCAGCACCCCCAGGTCCTTCTCAGGGCTGTATTGATTCATCCTTCCTTAGGAAAAAAAGATTTTCCTGAAATCCGACATCTCTCTGCCATCTGCCTGTGCTCGGGCTTGCATGCAGGTCTTATCGTTCAGTTTGTACACAGTAGCACGCTTTCGGAAACTTGTGCCTTTGATGGTCAAATATCACAGTGAGATTGCAGTATGCAAGCGGCAAACCGAGATCTGAATTGGAAAGAGAAGCTTTGGAGGAACGCCAAGCTTGAAGCTCAGGGTCCTAAAGATACACCCCTGGAAGGACGGGAGAAAGGTTCAGCCAGTTCAAAGATATGAATATTTGGGGATGGGGGTTGCTTTAAAATGAAATGAAAGAGGAACCGGACACGGAGACAATGTGCTTTTCCCAGAGGTCTAGTTTCTGAGACTCTTTTTTGTTAGTCATTTCCTGTACAAATCCAAGAAGAGATTATAACCAGAACCCCGACACTGTCAAATGCGGTGAAATAGTTCCCTGTTTGCAAGAACTGTTGAGAACATGACCTGCTTGGCTAATGCTGAGAAAAGTGGTTTGTGAAAGGACTGGAGAAAGATCCCGCTCTGGACACTGCACAGGCTCACCAAGGCAGGCTTCGGTCCAGTTTTCCAAGTGATAATTCCAGGAAAACTCATGAAGATCCCATCACGGAGGCGGCAGCTGGCGAGCACGAGGTGATGTGAGTCTGCAGGGCGTCTGCTCCAGCGAAGTTCTCCAGGCTGCGAGAGGAAAGAAGGTCAGACTTTTCTGGGTGGGAGGGTGGTTTCTTTTTCAGCCTAATCGGTGCCTCCCCTCGTTGGTTTTGAACCTGTTGGTCAGTTTGCACCAAATCTGGTTGGGGAATAGTGCTCTTGAGGGTATTAAGACCTATAAATATTGTGGAAAGAGGTGAAAGGGGAATAATGAAATGAGTGTACCCCTGAAGGAACCCAGCAGTAATATCAACTATAACATTAGAAATCTGAGAATCCATATCAGATCCACCCCCTTTTTTGACATCTCCAAGGACAACCCTTTCATCTTGTTATTTCCCTCCTCCCGACCTGTCCTGGCCGAAGCCAGGAAGGAGGCATCTCACTAGCTTTTGCTCCACCTCTTGTACATACTCTTCTGCCAGGTGTGTCATACCAACCTCCCCACACCCTGGCTGCCATCTCTCCTGTCCCTCGTTCCTCTCTGTGCTCCTCCACGCGGAACCTGGGGCATGGCTGCAAAGACCTGAACCACCTTCTTTCGGGGACAGCAGAGTTGCTAACGTGTCTCTGTCTTATCTCGTCCCTCCAGCTGTGCGAGGAGGAAGGAGAAGCGGCAGAGGTTTCGTAATGAGCACAGTGTTCCCTGCTGTGGAACCAGCCAGCCCTGCTTGCTGGAGCCAGCCCGGTGGGACAGCATACAACAGGAGCTGGCATCACAGGCTGCTGAGGCACGAGGATGATGACTACAACTGGACCGTCTATGAAGATGGTCACTTGAGCAAAGTCCCTGTCACGCTGCTCATCTGCGTCTGTGGGCTGGTGGGGAACGGGGCCATCCTCTGGTTCCTCGGTTCCCGTGCCCGCAGGAATCCCATCACCATCTACGTCCTCAACCTGGCCGTCGCCGACTTCACCTTCCTCCTCTCCATCGCCATTGCCCTTGTGATACTTTACAGCCCAGAGAGCCTTTGTCACAGGCTGGGCTCACGGGACGTGACAACCGTGCTGAACATCACCATCGTCTTCTCTTTCACTGCCAGCGTCTACCTCCTGACAGCCGTCAGTGCCGTCACGTCTCTGTCCCTCCTCCCCCTGGCCCGCTGCCCCTGCCAGTGCTCCTGGCGCTTGCCAGTGCTCGTGTGTGCCCTGCTCTGGTTCCTCTCCTCCCTGCTCACCCTCACCCTCTCCTTCTGCCCTGCAGTGCTCATCGCCTTCGTCCTGAGCTACCTCCTGGCAGTGCTTACCCTCATGTTGGCTGGTTTAACCCTGCTTGCCAGGGTCTTGTGTTGTTCACGGCAATATCCCCCAAGGACGCTCTGTGGTGTGGTCCTGCTAGCTGTCTTCTTCTTCCCATTCTTCACTGCGGATTTTGGTTACTGGCTCTTGCTAAGACTCTTTGATTTTTCTGGTTTTGTCTTCGATGACTCTCTCCCATTGGCCTGTCTGAACAGCACTGTCAAGCCTGTTATTTACCTCTTGGCTGGGACCTGTGCAAAGAACTTCACACCCTCTGTCAGGGTTGCTTTCCAGAGGGCTTTTGAAGATGTAACAGAGCCCCAAAACAGAGGGGAAACTCCCGGAGAAAACACGGTGGAAACAGCTGTTTAAACCTCTGCAGACACTTTCTGAGAGAAGATACTCCAGGGATGGAGGCATCTCGTGAGCCATGGCGAGCCAAGGAAGATGGTTTTGGCGTGGGACTGGCCACAGCTGAATGGAATTAGCTGCAGCACAAGGAACCGTGCTGGGGTGGACACTGGACAATGTGGAGAAATACCCACTGAAACCTTTTGCGTTGAAACCTTTGCTGGGGATCTGTCCTGTCCAGCAGGTCTGAGCTTTCCCTGTCTCAAAAGTGACCTCCCTCTACCCTGCGCTCTATTAAAACAGAGCCACGGAGGCTCTCAGCTCCTGCCAGTGGGGTTTCTTGGTGTGTCTTCTTAAGAGCAGAGGTTGGGTGGATCAGAAAGCTTGGCACAGCAGGGCAGAGCCATTGCTGGGCAAACCCTTGTGTGTGCTCCTCCTCAGTGGGTGCTGAACTGTGTGAAGAATATGTGGAGACTGCACAGTCAGCGTTGTTGCCAGGCAAGTAGGCATGTGTTTGGGATCGCCCCAGAAGGCTTTCAGCACTTGTGGGCAGCTCCACTGTGGTGATTTGGCTCAACTTGAGCCTTCTTATGGTGAGATACATCTCTGCTAACTGCATCCCAGAGACATGTCTTCTGCTGCCCAGGTCCCTCCCAGAATGAATGAGGAGGTCTTGGCACTGTCAACAGATGGCTCACCCCAACCATCGCGGTCACCTGCCTTAGGATGAGGTCCAACATGCTCTAGGGGTACCTGTCCTCCTCATAGGTGAGACAGAGACTTTAGAATGAGAGGAAACGAGCCGTTTTATGACAGAGCGGAGTCAGCCTTGCTCTGCTCACCAGTGACCAGCTCGGCAGTGAAGCCCAGTTGTTGTTTATTCAACAGAATTTGTGGTCAGAGTTACCATGTTGGCCAACAAAAAAAAAAAGAAATCCAAATTTCATGTAGGAGTAGTAACAAAATGATGCCTTAGGTAAGTAACCAGAAAAAGACCACTGTAATTGGGCTTTTGGAGCGTACGCTTATTTACCAAAGCAGCGGTGCCCAGGAGCTGCTCAGTTCCTCCTGAGGATGGCTGGGGTCAGGATGGAGGCATTGATGGGCTTCCGCTTGATGCTGAAGCTGAGGAACCAAAGGATGGCCCCATTCCCTGCCAGCCTGCGGAGGCAGATGAGCAGTGTGATGCTCCCAATTTCCATAAAATTAAGTGGCCCATACATTTGGTGATGTTAATTTCCGTATTTCAGGGTCTTTTTGCTCATGGAGACAGAGGTGCGTTGGGTGGAGATACTATGAAATCTTCGCTGCGAGCCAAAAGAGTACGGGAATTATTGTCTCTGACTTGCCGAGACCATCTGATCTGGTAATCCCCTGACTTGCGTGATGGCAAAGAGCCGTGTTCGGGGAGTGTTTGGTGGGCTGTGCCAGAGCAGGTTCCCGTCGCAGCTTCTGCAGCTGGCACTGGCCCGCTGTGCTTATCTCTGGCATCAGAGAGGTGATCATTGCCATCAGACATCCTGAGTTGCACTGTGTTAGCTCACTCTTCACCTTGAAATATTTCCTTGCCAAAATCGCTGCCTTTTCTGGAGACATAGCTTCCCCCATCTCCCCTTCCAACTTTGGAGGACAGGGCATCATAGGCTTGGCTGAAGTCAGGCAAAAGAGTCTGAAGCCTCCTTTGGGATGCTTTTGTCCTTGTGGACAAAACTTTTGTGGAGATATTGCAAAGGGAAACATGTCTTAAAAACCACTCCTGGTTTTCATGTAGGGACTGATAGGAACAGGGCTGGAGTAGATACTCTGTGCCCTTGGAGGGACATCTACTGTCCTGTTCGGTCACTGAGAGGCCCCAGCAGGGAGGTGACAACCTCCAGAATGCAATGTCTGGTCACCCAGCCTTAGTCTGTTGCAAAAAGCCGTGTTGCCCTGGAGAAGAGCTGGAAAACAGCACATTGCGTGAACTTCTAGGCACAAAAATGAATGTGGAGAACATGCCACTCGTAGACCCCCGGCACTATCGAGCCCATACTTTTCTCAGAAAGATTTAACCGTGGAATTAAAGAGTATGACAAATTCCCACTTCAGGTAGAGAAGTTCTGCAAAGTCAGGCTTGCCAGGAAAAGGGGTTGGTGACGGCTGTCTGGGACAGCCACTTTGGTTTGGTCTCCTCCCTCGTGCCTGAGGAGCAGGCCTTTACCAGAGATCACATACCGTGGTCAGGAGACTCCCCGCACAATCTCAGCACATCAATGATGACTTCCAATCATAAGTCCATGGAAGGCGATCTTGTCAGTAGGAGGCAGCCACGTCACCCCCTTCCTCTCCTTCCAACTTCCTCCAGTGCCATCCCACCACGAGAGGGCCTTCAGGCTTTCCCTGTGTGTACCTGGAGCTGGACCAGGAGACCCTCCACTTTGGGAAATGCCCAGGGTGTGGACATGCAACAGCACAAGGGCTTCACCCGCTGCTTCTGATGAAACTCCCCCCGGCGGGTGGCCTTAGAGATTGCGTCTGTGGGTTACATGGAGCTGCAGATGGGGTTTTATCTGCAGATTCTTGTCTCACCCAACCTCATCCATCAGCACTGTGGGGACAGCTCACTGCTCTCTGTATTTCTTTTGCTTTCCCATTCTCTCTAGTGCTTTTTTGCTTTCTCTCTTCCTTTCTCTTCCTTTCTTCCTTCCTTTCTTTCTTTCTCATTGTCATGGTTAAACCCTGGCCACCAAGTAGGACCACGCAGGTGCTCTCTCACTTCTCCTCCTCTCCCCCAGAAAAGTAGGGAGAAGAGGGAGAAAAGGAGGCAGCACAGAAAAAAAGCATGTCGTAGAGTCACATAAAGACAGTTTAATAGAGCAATAATGGACAAGGAAAATAACAACAATAACAATAACAATAATGGTAAAGGAATGTACAAGCCAAACTAATACAACACAAGTCACTCTCACCCACTCTCAACACCCGATGACCGATTGTTCAGCCCTCCTTGAGCAGCGACCACAGATTCCTGCTCCCCGGCCCATCCCCATTGATGTCCTCAGCATGATGTCTATGGCACGGAACATTCCTTTGTCCAGCGTGTCCTCTCTGTGCTCCCTCTCAGCTTTTGCGGGAAGCTGAAAAAAGTCCTTCAGTCCTATAACCATTACCTGGCAACAGCTAAAACAATATGCATTATCGACTTTCATACCAAATGTGTAACACAGCAGCCACGAGAAGGAACTCTACCCCAGCTGCAACCAGGACACTCATTCTCCAAACTGTCATTTTACCCTACACCTTATTCTCTACACCACTCCTCCCCCACCACCAACCAGGACCCTTTGGCTTGCTCATTTTTGCAGTCCTTTTTGCAGAGCCCGGCCTTGCTTGGACAACAGAGATGGCCAGAGCTCCCCCAGGGCATCCTGTGTCAGACTTTTCCCAGGCAAGACATCTCCCAAAACACCACAGAACTCATCTGCTGAGCTAAAGGGGACAAAGTTTATTCGCCGGGGACAGAGCAATGAGGGTCACGGCCATGGCAATAGAGCGCGGGCACAGGGACTGAGCCTGGCTGAGCAGTGCTGCGCTGGGCTGGGCTGGCTCTGTGCTTTGTGCCCCCGTGTCTCCATCTCCTTCTGGTGGTTGGCGAGGGGACGCATCTCCAGGTCTCCTTGCCAGCAGTGCCTTACACAGTGGTCTCCACTGTAGTGTCCTCAGGCACGTGGCTCCCCTCCTCACTTGTAGCTTTCTCTTCGAACACTTGGCGGAGGGCGACTTTCACTGAGCTGTGGAAGCGGTGCTGACGGTAACTCCCCACCAGGAAATAAATGAATGGGTTGACGCTGCTGTTCAGCGATGTCGGCAGGTAGGCAATATGAAGGCAAAAGACGTTTATATAAATAAGATCGGTGAAAATTGCCAGAGTGGGAGGAAACCCAAAGATGAACATGAAGATGACGCTGAGGAGGACAGCAACATAGAGTTTGCCCGGGTGTCGTCTCTGTGAGCCACATCGGAGTTTGATGAAGAGGGACATGTTGGAAAGCAATGTGAACACAGAGAAAATGAGAAAATTCACAATGCTTAAACCTTTTAATAGTTCTTCACAGTGTTTATGAAAATGGCTATTACAGATTACACAAGTCAAAGAAACAACAAGTCCGTCAAGAGCCCAGAGCACCCCACACATGATGCCTGACAAGTGCTTTGGGCGGTGACACCGGTACCAGATTGGGAACAAAACAGAGACGCACCTCTCAATGCTCATGGCTGTCAGGAGACACATGCTGGCAAAATAACAAAACAGAAACAGAATCATCAGGATATAATAAGACAAATCATACTGTAATTGATAAAACCCATAGGCTGATGAAATAATGTATAATGTAAGTACAACGAGGAGGAACAGGAGCAGAGAGAAGTCAGCGATGGCCAGGTTCAGGACATAGACAGTGAAGGGGGTCTTCTTCATCTGGCAGCCCAGGAACCACAAAACCACCATATTCCCCACAAGTCCACACAGACAAATACCAATAAAAACACTTGCAGTTATCGACATATTCAACTGGTAGTTTATGCACCAATTTGGTTTAGCTGGCGGCAAGTCTGCATATCCAGAATCTATGTAGTACAGATAGAGGTTGGTTGTGTTGGTCTCCTCCATGGCGAATGACCCTACTCCGGGTGGCCGCCTTCTCCCTCTCCCACCACTCCTAGGAGAGACCAGGAATCAGAAGGAAATGAGGGGCATCAGCGTTCCCAGCACTCATCATCTTTCCCCATGGCCCCACGCCAGCCCCAGGCTATGCCAGGAAAGACCCCATCCCCTGCCATGACCAGGACAGCCTCCACCCCTCCAGCCCTGTCCCAGCTGGGAGGCATCTGTCATGGAGTCTTATTAGGAAATTAAATTAGGCAGCTGATAAACTCAAACTAAACTTTGTTTCTACCAAAACTGTTTAAGACTCCAACAAACATTATCAAACAAATAACCAACAGGCTCAAGATGTTAAAAGGAATTAATACGCCACAGCCAATTTAAGAATTCTTAAGCTTTGGCAGCATGTCCCAAAATGCCTAATCGCTCACCTAGTCAGGTGATGGCTCTCAGCTTGCAGGAGTGGTGATGGGTGACATCCCAAACCACAGGGAGAGTCCCTGACTGCAGACCCGCTTCTCTGAGGAGGACTGATTCAATTTGCACCCCGTCTGGGCTCCATTTATACCCTCGGTCAAATCTGATCTGTGGTCATACATGGTCATGTTAGTCCTCATTGGCTGAGGGCCTTAACTTGCTCATCTTTCAGCCGAAGTGTGCATGTGACTGGGTCACCTGACCCCTAAACCACAACTGCCAGAGTTTGGAGAAGTTTTGGTCCCTATCAGGGTGGGTGCACCTGCCAAAGAGTCCACCCCTTGACCACAGTCACTATTTGACTGGTTTCTTTGGAGTGGTCCTACAGTCACCTCTTGCCTTCAAAGTTAAGAGGGAGCGTGGTCTCTGGGACCCTCATGCTCATGGTGGATCATCGTTTCTTGGTTGTCCTAAGGTTGTATTGGGACATCAATTACACAAATGGTTTTTGGGGGAGTATACTCCACAATCGATACAGATCTCACTATTGCACACTTAGTGCAACTTATCATAATACAAATCCAAATAACCATAACTACAATCATTATCAAAGACTGGAGGATGCTAGTTAGCCATGCTGACAAAGACGACCCAAACATATCAAAAACTTTCCCCAGCCAGTCCATTCGTTCTGCAGCAACAATTGCCTCCGAGTCTGTTGCCACCTTCATCATCATGTTGATTTGCTCCTTTAGCGGCATCGGCATCAGTACGTGTGGGATATCTCCTTTAATAGCATAATTTCATTTAATCGCATAATTTGATGTAATAGCATCAAGTCCAAAACGGCTCGGTTTTGGAGAGTCATTTTACCAGTATGTTGTAACTGATTGTTTCAGAGTCCCAGGCTACCAGACGTAGCGTTGGCTAAGGCTCACAGTTGTAGGCCTGGTTCCAGAATGCCCTGAATACTGATTCCACCCACCATCCCACTTGCGCTGGGGCTTCCTGGTGTGGTACTATTTTCACCATCATTCCACCCCTTGGCCTCATCACCAGGTGGGAAGTTCTAATTATATCTTGCGTCCCACATTGAGCTAGCATTCACCACATCAGATGGCCAACTATGGGCAATACGGCCATAGACATTTCCAATATGAAAGCTGTAATTATTATATTGTTTCCATATAAACTCGAGGGCTAGTGGTACATTAACTTCCAGCACAAAAATCAGTAAAGGGTCTTCTGCTGACTTGGGGGTAGATAGGCAGACTGCTACAGAGGCGAGGTTCATCATTTGGGCAAACCCTATTATCGTTTTTGCTACCATATTGTTGTCCAGATCCCCTTTATCCACGCTGACCATTCCCACTGTTGCCCGTAGAAGCGCCAGGACAGCCCGTTTGTCCATTGTCCTCTAAGAAAACATGAAGTTGGGGCTCGGATTTTTGAAACTGGGCATAGGGGTTAGAAATTGGGAATTGTCCACTGAGCACCTATGTGGTCAGTCTTTCCACCCCTGTTTAGAGCTTCCCAGCTGCGAGCTTATTTGTTTCACCTAAATAAATGGAACTTGTTTTGAACTTCTGCTTAGTTACACAAAGGAAGGCCCTGAGACTGGTGTGAACCAGGAGATAAGGAAGCTGCAACCATCAGTAGAGGCTGCAACCCGACAAGATAAGACCAGCTAACGGCCCGCTGGGAGACACAGAAAGAAGCCAATAAGGGAAAAGAAGACCCCAGACCAGAAATTACCACTGGACCAGGTGGTGTGTGCAAGGCGCGTGAAGAGCACATGAAAGGCAGATGCATGGATTGTAAGGGTATAATGGCCCAGTAATTTCTTTGTTCTGGGTCCCTCCCTGGAGGCACCCAGCTCGAGCTGCCCTTGCTGCTGCACCACTTGAATAAATTATTTATTTGGGGGATTTTTGCCTGAGTCTCTGCTACAGGAAACTTAGGGCGAAGTAACTTCTTTAACAGTTTGGCACCCTGAAGGGGACCCTAGGCCACCACCACCTTCACATCCTCTTGTCTCCAAACATCCAACTGCTGGCATTGGGTGAGTTCACCCGGAAACTTTGACGCCGAAGGGCGAGCATGACAATTCCCTAAACAGAAAATCCTGTAGGGAGTTTGAGTCTTTCTCTCTGTACCACAGCGAGTCTGAGTTTCTCCCTTGCTGCAGCTTTAGGTGGTGTGCAGCCTCATCAGCGCAAGGTGCACGTGGTAGGGGGTTCAAGTGCTGCGGGGTTCAAGTCTCTTTTAGTGGCAGAAAAAGAATCGGAAATAGATCTGGCACAGAGAAAAGGACGTCTTTGGCTGAGGTACAGCAAAAACTGGGAAGAATTTATGCTCCACGGCTGGCCATTTATAACCAGAGATGGAAACTTGGCAGAACGGCGGCCACCACAGGGGACCTTTGATCAGCACAGCCTTACCTTTCTGCACCATTGCCAAGAGGATGGCTTCCTGGGACAAATGGATTACTGGTATGTTTGGGATGACTGAGCGCGGGAGAGGAAACACCCAAGTCGGAGGTGCGGGATAAAAGAGGCATTGCCAAAAGTAACGCCTCCAGTAGCGGAGGCTACTGCCCTGGATGAAGCCTCAGCTAATGTCCCAATCGCATCCGCTCCACCTTATATACCTACTGCTCCTTCTCTGCCTTCTGATTCTGCTCCCCCGGCTGCCAGACTCCACCCTATGATTTTTACTGTTTTACCTAATCCCGCTGCTATGCAACCGGGAGGTGACAGGGTTCCCCCTGTGTTGCACGATTTATGAACCAGCCTTGGAATCCCAGAGATTCCGCTTCACGGGGGAGTAAAATGCCCAGACTGAGAGAGGATGCAGAAAAAATGTGCTCAGTTGTTTTTCTAATATATGCCCAGGGTGTGACCCAAATTGGGGAGATACCGAAATACTTTTAAAAGAATTGTTCCGGCCAGATGAATGGAAAAAGATAATTAAGAAAGCTTGCAGAAGTAGCACAAAAAGCTGGGAGAGGTAGAACCCCCTGGCCGGCAAATGATCCAAATTGGGATTAAAATAATGCAGGAGGGAGAGCCACCAGCCAAACTGCAGTCCGAAATTTAGCAGAAGCAATTAGGGCGTGCAGATAATGGCGGGTAAATTGGGCTAAGGTACAGGAGTGCTGACAAAGGCTGGACGAACATCCTAGTGATTTGTGGGCCCGACTCCAACAAGCCTTGTTGAAATATTGGGGGATGACCACTGTCGTGGTTTAACCCCAGCCAGCAACCAGGACCACGCGGCCGCTCGCTCACCCCTCCTTCCCCTCAGAAGGGTGGGGAGAAAAGGGAGAAAAGGAAGGGAAAGGGGGAAAAAAACCCTTGTGGGTGGAGATAAAAACAGTTTAATAGAACAGTAATGGAAAAGGAAAATAACAATAATAATAAAAATATATATATTTAGCGTGACGTCTAGTGTACGGAATATTCCTTTGGCCATTCCATTATTCTGTCTGTGCTCCTTCTCAGCTTCTAGGGGAAGCTGAAAAAAGTCCTTAAATACTATAACGATCACCTGGCAACAAGTAAACCAATACATGATTGACATTCCTTTCATACCAAATCTGAAACACAGCAGCCACTGGAAGGAAAATGAACTCTAGTCCAGCTCAAAGCAGCACAGACCACAAAAAATTTTAATGACGCACTCGCAATTAGCATCAGCGTGGATCAGGCAGCCCCCGATATACAGAAATACTTTAAAGAACACATGCCCGGATTGCAGGGGGAGAATTTGTAAAAGATTTTGAGTGTTGCTGTGTTCGTCTGTGACAGGTGTGAGGAAAAGCAGAAAGCTGAGCAGATTAAAGAAAGACAGAAAGGGAAAGAAGAGGAGGCAAATTTTCTGGTCACGGCTTTGGCAAGGAGCTTGAAAGGGAGAAACAGGGGCCGAAGGGGAAGAAGACCGGGTACAGGGTCTGGACTAGAACTGGAAGGAAAACACGGTGGAAACAGCTGTTTAAACCTCTGCAGATGCTTTCTGAAAGAAGATGCTCCAGGGATGGAGGCATCTCGTGAGCCATGGCGAGCCAAGGAAGATGGTTTTGGCGTGGGACTGGCCACAGCTGAATGGAATTAGCTGCAGCACAAGGAACCGTGCTGGGATGGACACTGGACAATGGGGAGAATTACTCACTGAAACCTTTTGCGTTGAAACCTTTGCTGGGGATCTGTCCTGTCCAACAGGTCTGAGCTTTCCCTGTCTCAAGTGACCTCCCTCTATCCTGCTCTCTGTTAAAACAGAGCCATGGAGGCTCTTAGCTCCTGCCAGTGGGGTTTCTTGGTGTGTCTTCTTAAGAGCAGAGGTTGGGTGGATCAGAAAGCTTGGCACAGCAGGGCAGAGCCATTGCTGGGCAAACCCTTGTGTGTGCTCCTCCTCAGCGTGTGCTGAACTGTGTGAGCTGAACCGTGTGAAGAGTATGTGGAGACTGCACAGTCAGCGTTGTTGCCAGGCAAGTAGGCATGTGTTTGGGATCACCCTGGAAGGCTTTCCTAGAACTGCATTGCTTCTGCTGCTAACTGAGCTTTGTCCGCATATCATGTGGGTTGTCTGCACGCGAGGCTTATTGACTGGAACTGCCTCTGGTGGTTCCTCCCACTTTTCTCCGGGCTGTCTTGATGGTTAGCTTGAGCAAATGCCATTTCGCAACCATGACCTGAGGTCCGCATCTATTTCTGGTGTGTTTGCTCCTCATCTGGAAAAACAAGAGGAATAGGGCTAAAATGAAACAACCCGAAAAGCACAGCCCTGCCGGAAGACTCTGTAAAGAATGTGTTTTCCATGTGGAAGAGAATACAGGGAGAAGGAAGGAAAACGGTGGACTTTTTATGGAAAAGACCCTGTTGAGACCATCAGGACTGACTCCCTGTAGCCCGGCTCAGGCGCTCGTGGGGTAAAAGGGGTAGTGGCAGCATTTTCTCGGCTCCTCTCTCTTCTCCATGGCTGTGAGGTCTTCCCATCAAGGAGCTGGGGGGACGCAGGGGTACAACAGCTCTTGTTTGCATGTGAACTAAGCCACCAGCAAACCATCGCTTTTGAGCTGGTTTTGTTCCGTGGTGTGATTCCCCACCAGGCACTAACTCTAGTACGAGCACAAGGGAAAGGTTGGGAAGATGCAGCTGGCAGGGAGGGGTGGAGGGAGAAAAGGCATCAGCAGTGTAGACACAAGACCAGGGCAGTGCAGGACCCAGGATGGTGGCAGAAGTTTCTCTGCACTTGACTTGTCCCTCAGCCCAGAGCTACATGTCACTGGACAGGCTGGAATGAAAATTGATCACTTGGTGCTGTACAGGTACAGAACCATGATAAATAAACTCATAAAAGCCCCTGGTAAAACCAGGAAGCTGGTGGCCTGGGTCTTGTGGTCCAGCTGTAGCCATGTTCCCCTCGAGCAGAGTCAGAAAGCAGCACCTCATGTCAAATTCTTGGTACAAACATGAGCACTGGGAACATGCCACTCGTAGTCCCCCAGCGCTACTGAACCCATACTTTTCTCAGAACGATTAAACCTCGGAATCCAACAGTGTGACAAATTCCCCCTTCAAGTAGATTGCTCTTATCTCTTCCTCAGCTCTGCAGCCCAACATGATGTTGGTTTGCTTCTCTTTCCATCAACCGGGAGTGCAGGGCAGCTCTTCTGACCAGCTCTTTAGACAGAAGAGCAAGGATGCTCTGTGATCCGTACCCCTCTCCTGCCATCTAGAGGCATCAACCCCACAGATACGTGTGAAATCACTGCCAGCCCTGTGCTGGATGAGTCCCCGCAGCCTTACGAGCCTGGGGTGTGGGTGAGCAGTGGGACCTGAGTCTCTTGCTCTTGCTTGGAGGAGTCTGAGCAGCCCCGGAGAAGGCAGAGGGGTTCAGCTGGGATGTGGAGGGCATTTTGGTGGGGGTGAGTTGCCATCTAGCTTCTCTTTGCAAGGGTATCCTCCTCGGCTTCCACGAGCAAGTTGCTCTCCAAGGAGTCCTCACCCTCCACCTCCCACCTGGGTGGCAGCAGACATAGAGGTACGGCCAGCTCTGCCATCCCAATGTCTCCATGTCGAGGGAACCAGGGACAGGAGGGGGTTGCACTACCCCATGGACAAGCCACACGTCTGCTTCCCAGAGCAGCAATTGCCTCTACGCTTCGCTCAGCCTTTCACTTCAGCACGGGTGCAGCAGTGCCGGCGAGATGCCCACTGGACCCCCTAGGCATGCCCATTTTGCCCATCCTTTCAGTAATCCTGACTTGCTTGGACAACAGAGATGGCCAGAGCTCCCCCAGGGCATCCTGTGTCAGACTTTCCCCAGGCAAGACATCTCCCAAAACACCACAGAACTCATCTGCTGAGCCAAAAGGGCCAGAATTTATTTGCCAGGGACAGAGCAATGAGGGTCACGGCCATGGCAATAGAGCCCGGGCACAGGGACTGAGCCCGGCTGAGCAGCGCTGCGCTGGGCTGGCTCTGTGCTCCGTGCCCCCATGTCTCCATCTCCTTCTGGCTGTCGGCGAGGGGACGCATTTCCAGGCCTCCTCGCCAGCAGTGCCTTACACAGTGGTCTCCACTGCAGCATCCCCACGCACGTGGCTCCCCTCCTCACTTGTCACTTTGTCTTCGAACACTCGGCGAAGGGCGACTTTCACTGAGCCTTGGAAGCAGTGCTGCCGGCAGCTCCCCACCAGGAAATAAACGACTGGGTTGACGCTGCTGTTCAGTGATGCCAGCAGGTAAGCAATCTGAAGTATATATAGGCGTCTACCAAAATAACGAATAAGAATCACCACAGTGAGAGGAAGCCCAAAGATGAACATGAAGATGACACTGAGGAGGACAGCAACATAGAGTTTGCCCGGGTGTCGTCTCTGTGAGCCACATCGGAGTTTGATGAAGAGGGACAGGTTGGAAAGCAAAGGGAATAAAAAGAAAATAAGAATATTTGCAATGCTTAAACCATCTAATACTTTGTCACACTCTCGATGATAAAATGAAGTACAAATAATGAAAGCCAAAGAAACAACAAGTCCAGCAAGAGCCCAGAGCACCCCACACATGATGCCTGACAAGTGCTTTGGGCGGTGACACCGGTACCAGATTGGGAACAAAACAGAGACGCACCTCTCAATGCTCATGGCTGTCAGGAGATACATGCTGGCCAAATACCAAAACAGAAACACGATCATCAGGATAAGCCTGCTAAACTCCTCTTCAAATGTGGGAAAACAACTAGTTGATGAAATAACGTATAATGTAAGTATAACAAGAATGAACAGGAGCAGAGAGAAGTCAGCGATGGCCAGGTTCAGGACATAGACTGTGAAGGGGTTCTTCTTTATCTGGCAGGCCAGGAACCGCAAAACCACTGTATTCCCCACAAGTCCCCAGAGGCAAATACCAATAAAAACACTTGAAATTATCAACATATGATAACTTCGTGTTAGGCACGGATATTCTGTAAGTGCCTGTGAGTCTGCATATCCAGAATCTATGTAGTTCCGAGAGAGGTTGGTTGTGTTGGTCTCCTCCATGGCGAATGACCCTGCTCTGGGTGGCCAGCTTCTCCCTCTCCCACCACTCCTAGGAGAGACCAGGAATCAGAAGGAAATGAGGGGCATCAGCGTTCCCAGCACTCACCGTCTTTCTCCACTGCCCCATGCCAGCCCCAGGGCATGCCAGGAAAGACCCCGTCCCCTGCCATGACCAGGACAGGCTTCCACCCCTCCAGCCCTGCCTCTGGATAAGAACCATCTCCCCAATGCCCATCCCCAGCCTCCTACCTCCTGGTTCTCCTGGGAACTGTGCTGCCACAAGAGCCCCACTACACAGGGCCTCCACAAGGCCAGACTTGCCAGGAGAAGGACAGTGGTGATGGCTCCTGGGACCACCCGGTCTGCTTTGGCCTCCTCCCTCATGCCTAGGCAGCAGACCATTGCCCAGAGATCATGTTGTATGGTCAGTAGATTCCTGTCACAATCTCAGTACATCAGTGACAGCTTCCCCTCACGTGTCCAACGGACAGTGATCTTGTCAGTAGGAGCTGGCCACGTCACCCTCTTCCTATTCTCCCGATGTTAACCAATGTCATCCCACCATGCGAGGGGCTCCTGGTGTTTGCTGTCTGTACATGGTAGTCCAAGACTTCCCCGTGCTCTCCCTGGGGGCGCTTTGCCCCCATACAGAGCCTTCTCCAAAATGTGTGGCAACACCTGGAATGCATTGCAAGGAACTTAGCTACGGCTTCAAAACCATAGGAGACAACCTCCACAGAGCCAAGGCCAAGCAAGATCTTCTGCTTGGAGGCTAAGGAAGAGAAAGGAGCACCATGCCAATAAGGGATGATGCTGGGAAACTATTTTCCTGGTGGAAGCAAAGAAAGAAATACAGATGCTGTCAGTGAAGGACAATGATGAGCCGATTTTTATAGGCCCAGAACTGTGGGAAAAGGAATGAAGGGACTTCATCTCATGAAGCATGACTGAACAACATAGCATGCCAAACTGTCCACGTGAGGCACTCTGATCTTCTCTTCCAGGGTCCCGAAGGCAAAACCAGGCCTTATTTGCCCTGACCCCACCCCTCCATCTCCTGCCTGTGGCATCAGGGGCTCCAGTTATGGCCAGGCCTGAACAACCAGGCAGTGCCTGAGCTGTGCAGGAGTTGCACCTCTCTGAAGACTTGTCTCCATCCCCCTCTCATGGACAAACTTAGTTCCTATGCTCTAGGCTTGTTTCAATTTTATCTCTGGTCCCCAACAGGCTGGACTCCCTGGACCTTGTTCATTACCGTGTGTTCAGCACATGAAATCAAAGGGAGGACATCAGTCTTGGGGGTGACAAGCATAGGCAGTAACTCCCAAGAAGAGATGTTCAAAAGATGGAAAACACATGGAAGGGGGGGAGAAAATAAGCAATGAAAATGGCAGTCCCTGTGAGGCTAAAGGATGAGATCGTGCAACAGGAACCACTTGTAGATAAAAGCACATTTGCAGCACTATGTACCACACAAACTGTAATCTCAGAGGAGACACATGCGTGTTAGGGATGTGATTAGAGGCAGTGGGCAAAAGCCTCGTGCTGTTCTCTATCGGAACACTGGTGATTTCTCACGGCAAGTTGAGGCAAGGCCAGTGCTCTACTCTGCTCCTTGGCTGCTGCTGAGGGGACGCTGTTGGCACCCCAGCTGCAGGGAGTGGGTGTAGAGGAGACCCGGGGGGAGCAGAGGAAGGGATGCGCATGACAGGGATTGGTTCTGCACCTGAGGAATGACGGGAAGAAGAAGGAGCATTAAGGCCATGGGACCGTCAGGGACTTCTGAGGGGTTTCTGCTGGTTCATCCCCAATGTTGATGGTCCCTGGCTCATCTCACTCATTCTCATCTTTCTGCCTCCATCTTGCCCTGCCCAATCACTTCCCCACCACTGCCTCGGCGATGCAGGCCGTAAGGAGAGAGAAGGAACAGCAGGGAGCTAGGGCAAGTCTTCCACCACCCCCAGCTGTGCAGAGCAACACCTGGGAGACCCCAGCATGGTGAGCTGAACCTTGAGAACTGGGGTGTAGAGATCCTGACCAGAGGACTGTTATACATCAGGTGCTGGTGATTACACCACCTGCGTGTCCTTGCCTTTATCTGAGACTGCTGCAGTGGTTCTCATGTGAACATCCTTTTTGATTGGCAGTAGAATGCGTTGTTTCCTTTTTTAAGAAAATCCTGTAATACCTCAAAAGGCCGTTCTGGGGTAAACTCTGCATGGACAGGATCTGCCCCGATCAGAGGTCTGTTTGATGCTGCAAGACCTGGGGTTGTCAGCACCTGAAGGGACATAAGATTATCTGTGCTACCTTCTCCTTCTTCCTAGTTTCAGATGTAGTCAATGGTGTTTAAAATGATACTTGACGGAGTCTGCTTGACTTTCTTAACGGCATCATAAGGCATCAGCATGTCCTGTTGAAAAATAGGGGGGAGGAGGGGAAGGCAGTGACTTGGCCATCTCCTACTGACAAGATCATCGTTGACGGGACATGTGAGGGGAAGCCACCACCGATGTACTGAGATTGTGACGGGAGTCTCCTGACCGCGGAACATGATCTCTGGGCAATGGTCTGCTGCCTAGGCATGAGGGAGGAGGCCAAAGCAGACCGGGTGGTCCCAGGAGCCATCACCACTGTCCTTCTCCTGGCAAGTCTGGCCTTGTGGAGGCCCTGTGTAGTGGGGCTCTTGTGGCAGCACAGTTCCCAGGAGAACCAGGAGGTAGGAGGCTGGGGATAGGCAGGTGGGAAATGGCTCCTGTCCCGGGACAGGGCTGGAGGGGTGGAAGCCTGTCCTGGTCATGGCAGGGGACGGCTCTTTCCTGGCATGGCCTGGGGCTGGCATGGGGCAGTGGAGAAAGACGGTGAGTGCTGGGACCGCCGATACCCCTCATTTCCTTCTGATTCCTGGTCTCTCCTAGGAGTGGTGGGAGAGGGTGAAGGCGGCCACCCAGAGCAGGGTAACTTGCCATGGAGGAGGCCAACACAACCAACCTCTCTCTGAACTACACGACTTCTGGATACGTGGACTATGGGGAAAATATGGAATATGAATGCTCAAGACTGTCTTACGGATTGCTGGTCTTTGTAGGTGTCTGTATGGTGATTTCTCTCTGTGGACTTGTGTGGAATGGGATAGTCATGTGGTTCCTGGGCTTCCACATGAAGAACAGTCCCTTCACTGTCTACATCCTAAATCTAGCTGTTGCTGACTTCTCTCTTCTCCTCCTGTTTTTTCTGCTCCTCTTGGCTATTTTGAGCTTAACATCATTTTGCTCCTATTTGTATCATTTTATTTCTTTGTACATAGATTTTGTATTTGTTGTTGAATTTCTGTGCCACTTTTTTGACCTTAGCAGCCTAGGTCTTCTGACAGCAATCAGCGTGGAGCGCTCTATCTCTGTTCTCTTCCCAATCTGGTATCGCTGCCACCGCCCAAAGCACTTATCAGGCATTGTGAGCGGGGTGCTCTGGGCTCTTGCTGGATTTTTTGTTTCGTCAATGTATCTTAGCTTTAACTTTGCTGAAAGCTACGAGACAGCATTTGCAGGTATAGCCATTGCATTTTCCATGATTTTGTCATCAATGATGTTGATCTCCAACCTGTCCCTCTTCATCAAACTCCGATGCGGCTCACAGAGACGACACCCGGGCAAACTCTATGTTGCTGTCCTGCTCAATGTGATCTTCTTCTTTGCCCTTGGGATTCCTTTCAGTGTAGAGGTTTTCCTCAATCTTCCAAGCTCACACGAATTATTTCCTGAAAATGCACCTCTTCTGCTGGCATTGCTGAACTGCAGCATCAATCCAGTCATCTACTTTCTGGTGGGGAGCTGCCGGCAGCGCCGCTTCCAAGGCTCAGTGAAAGTCGCCCTCCGCCGAGTGTTTGAAGAGAAAGCTACAAGCGAGGAGGGGAGCCACGTGCCCGAGGACACTACAGTGGAGACCACTGTGTAAAGCAACACTGGTGAGGAGGCCTGGAGATGCATCCCCTTGCTGACAGCCAGAAGGAGATGGAGACACGGCGGCACGGAGCACAGAGCCAGCCCAGCCCAGCGCAGCACTGCTCAGCAGGGCCATGACCCTCATTGCTCTGTCCCCTTTGGCTCAGCAGATGAGTTCTGTGGTGTTTTGGAGGATGTCTTGCCTGGGAAAAGCCTGACACAGGACACCCTGGGGGAGCTCTGGCCATCTCTGTTGTCCAAGCAAGGCCGGGATCTGCAAAAAGGATTGCAAAAACGGGCAAGCCAAAGGGTCCTGGTTGGTGGTGGGGGAGAAGTGGTGTAGAGAATAAGGTGTAGGGTAAAATGACAGTTTGGAGAATGAGTGTCCTGGTTGCAGCTGGGATAGAGTTAATTTTCCTTCTTGTGGCTGCTGTGTTACACATTTGGTATGAAAGTCGATAATGCATATTGTTTTAGCTGTTGCCAGGTAATGGTTATAGGACTGAAGGACTTTTTTCAGCTTCCCGCAAAAGCTGAGAGGGAGCACAGAGAGGACACGCTGGACAAAGGAATGTTCCGTGCCATAGACATCATGCTGAGGACATCAATGGGGATGGGCCGGGGAGCAGGAATCTGTGGTCGCTGCTCAAGGAGGGCTGAACAATCGGTCATCGGGTGTTGAGAGTGGGTGAGAGTGACTTGTGTTGTATTAGTTTGGCTTGTACATTCCTTTACCATTATTGTTATTGTTATTGTTGTTATTTTCCTTGTCCATTATTGCTCTATTAAACTGTCTTTATGTGACTCTACGACATGCTTTTTTTCTGTGCTGCCTCCTTTTCTCCCTCTTCTCCCTACTTTTCTGGGGGAGAGGAGGAGAAGTGAGAGAGTGCCTGCATGGTCCTCCTTGGTGGCCAGGGTTTAAGCATGACAATGAGAAAGAAAGAAAGAAAGGAAGGGAGGAAGGAAGGAAGAAAGAAGAAAACCAAGAAAGAGAGAATGAAAAAGAGAGAGAGATGAATAGAAAGGAAGAGAGAGAGCAAAAAAAACCAAGAGATAGAATGGGAAAGCAAAAGAAATACAGAGAGCAGTGAGCTGTCCCCATGGTGCTGATGGTTGAGGTTGGGTGAGACAAGAATCTTGCAGATGAAACCCCATCTGCAGCTCAGCTCCAGCACACAGGACCTCA
>NW_009648636.1:151443-153672 GCF_000708025.1 Charadrius vociferus
AGGAAAAGGGGTTGGTGATGGCTGCTGGAGTCATCCCACTCTGCTTCAGCTTCCTCTCTTGCACGTGAAGGAGCAGACTTTTACCCAGAGACCACATACCGTGGTCAGGACATTTCCCTCACAATCTCAGCACATTGGTGATGGCTTCCAATCACATGTCCCATGGAAGGCGATCTTGTCAGTAGGAGGCAGCCACGTCACCCCCTTCCTCTCCTTTCACCTTCCTCCACTGCCATCCCACCACGAGAGGGCCTTCAGGCTTTCCCTGTGTGTACCTGGAGCTGGACCAGGAGACCCTCCACTTTGGGAAATGCCCAGGGTGTGGACATGCAACAGCACAAGGGCTTCACCCGCTGCTTCTGATGAAACTCCCCCCGGCGGGTGGCCTTAGAGATTGCGCCTGTGGGTTACATGGAGCTGCAGATGGGGTTTTATCTGCAGATTCTTGTCTCACCCAACCTCATCCATCAGCACTGTGGGGACAGCTCACTGCTCTCTGTATTTCTTTTGCTTTCCCATTCTCTCTAGTGCTTTTTTGCTTTCTCTCTTCCTTTCTTGCCCATTTTCTCTCTACATCTCTCTCTCTCGTTCTCTCTTTCTTCCTAGTTTCCTTATGTCTTTGTACTTCTTTTGCATTCTTCAAACTGTAATATTCCCCTACTCCTTATTCTCTACACCACTCCTCCCCCACCACCAACCAGGACCCCTTGGCTTGCCCGTTTTTGCAATCCTTTTTGCAGATCCCGGCCTTGCTTGGACAACAGAGATGGCCAGAGCTCCCCCAGGGCATCCTGTGTCAGACTTTTCCCAGGCAAGACATCTCCCAAAACACCACAGAACTCATCTGCTGAGCCAAAGGGGACAAAGTTTATTCGCCGGGGACAGAGCAATGAGGGTCACGGCCATGGCAATAGAGCGCGGGCACAGGGACTGAGCCCGGCTGAGAAGCGCTGCGCTGGGCTGGGCTGGCTCTGTGCTCCGTGCCCCCGTGTCTCCATCTCCTTTTGGTGGTCGGCGAGGAGACGCATTTCCAGGCCTCCTCGCCAGCAGTGCCTTACACGGTGGTCTCCACTGCAGCATCCCCACGCACGTGGCTCCCCTCCTCACTTGTCACTTTGTCTTCGAACACTCGGCGAAGGGCGACTTTCACTGAGCCTTGGAAGCAGCGCTGCCGGCAGCTCCCCACCAGGAAATAAACGACTGGGTTGACGCTGCTGTTCAGCGATGCCAGCAGGTAAGCAATCTGAAGTACCAATAAGCGTGGAAGATAATAACGAAGAAAAATGACAGCAGTGAGAGGAAGCCCAAAGATGAACATGAAGATGACGCTGAGGAGGACAGCAACCTAGAGTTTGCTCGGGTGACGTCTCTGTGAGGCACCTCGGAGTTTGATGAAGAGGGACAGGTTGGAAAGCAATGGGAACACAGAGAAAATGAGAAAATTCACAATGCTTATACCATCTAACAGTTTTTCACACTGTTTATGACCAAGTAAACCACAACTTATGAGAGTCAAAAGAACAACAAGTCCAGCAAGAACCCAGAGCACCCCACACATGATGCCTGACAAGTGCTTTGGGCGGTGACACCGGTACCAGATTGGGAACAAAACAGAGACGCACCTCTCAATGCTCATGGCTGTCAGGAGATACATGCTGGCCAAATACCAAAACCCAAACAGAATCATCAGGATAATCTTGGTCAAATCCTCTTCAAATGTGGAAAAACAATTGGTTGTTGAAATAACGTATAATGTAAGTATCACAAGAATGAACAGGAGCAGAGAGAAGTCAGTGATGGCCAGGTTCAGGACATAGAATGTGAAGGGGTTCTTCTTTATCTCGCAGGGGAGGAACCGCAAAACCACTGTATTCCCCACAAGTCCCCAGAGGCAAATACCAATAAAAACACTTGCAGTTATCAACAAATTAAAATTTTCTTTTATGCACCAATTTTGTTTAACTGCCTGAGAGATTGCATATCCAGAATCTATGTAGTTCTGAGAGAGGTTGGTTGTGTTGGTCTCCTCCATGGCGAATGACCCTGCTCTGGGTGGCCACCTTCTCCCTCTCCCACCACTCCTAGGAGAGACCAGGAATCAGAAGGAAATGAGGGGCATCAGCGTTCCCAGCACTCACCGTCTTTCTCCACTGCCCCATGCCAGCCCCAGGGCATGCCAGGAAAGAGCCGTCCCCTGCCATGACCAGGACAGGCTTCCCGCCCTCCAGC
>NW_009648636.1:153832-157888 GCF_000708025.1 Charadrius vociferus
GATCTTGTCAGTAGGAGTTGGCCAAGTCACTGCCTTCCCCTCCTCCCCCCTATTTTTCAACAGGACATGCTGATGCCTTATGATGCCGTTAAGAAAGTCAAGCAGACTCCGTCAAGTATCATTTTAAACACCATTGACTACATCTGAAACTAGGAAGAAGGAGAAGGTAGCACAGATAATCTTATGTCCCTTCAGGTGCTGACAACCCCAGGTCTTGCAGCATCAAACAGACCTCTGATCGGGGCAGATCCTGTCCATGCAGAGTTTACCCCAGAACGGCCTTTTGAGGTATTACAGGATTTTCTTAAAAAAGGAAACAACGCATTCTACTGCCAATCAAAAAGGATGTTCACATGAGAACCACTGCAGCAGTCTCAGATAAAGGCAAGGACACGCAGGTGGTGTAATCACCAGCACCCAGTGGCAGCTGCCCGCAGGCTCCTCTCTTACTGTCAACCGACCAGGTTTATCCCATGGCCAAGGGCGATGCACAGCACGGCACAGCACGGCGTGGCACAGCACAGGCCTGGGACTCCGCAAGTTGAGAGATTTGTGGATCACTAACTCCCTGATGTATAACAGTCCTCTGGTCAGGATCTCTACACCCCAGTTCTCAAGGTTCAGCTCACCATGCTGGGGTCTCCCAGGTGTTGCTCTGCACAGCTGGGGGTGGTGGAAGACTTGCCCTAGCTCCCTGCTGTTCCTTCTCTCTCCTTACGGCCTGCATCGCCGAGGCAGTGGTGGGGAAGTGATTGGGCAGGGCAAGATGGAGGCAGAAAGATGAGAATGAGTGAGATGAGCCAGGGACCATCAACATTGGGGATGAACCAGCAGAAACCCCTCAGAAGTCCCTGACGGTCCCATGGCCTTAATGCTCCTTCTTCTTCCCGTCATTCCTCAGGTGCAGAACCAATCCCTGTCATGCGCATCCCTTCCTCTGCTCCCCCCGGGTCTCCTCTACACCCACTCCCTGCAGCTGGGGTGCCAACAGCGTCCCCTCAGCAGCAGCCAAGGAGCAGAGCAGAGCACTGGCCTTGCCTCAACTTGCCGTGAGAAATCACCAGTGTTCCGATAGAGAACAGCACGAGGCCTTTGCCCACTGCCTCTAATCACATCCCTAACACGCATGTGTCTCCTCTGAGATTACAGTTTGTGCTGTACATAGTGCTGCAAATGTGCTTTTATCTACAAGTGGTTCCTGTTGCACAATCTCATCCTTTAGCCTCACAGGGACTGCCATTTTCATTGCTTATTTTCTCCCCCCCTTCCATGTGTTTTCCATCTTTTGAACATCTCTTCTTGGGAGTTACTGCCTATGCTTGTCACCCCCAAGAGATGTACCTGGATGGCTATAGGTACAGGTGGAATTGGGGAACACAGATAGTATAAAGTGTTTGCATGACAAAGAATTTGCTTGGACAGGACAGATGAAGAAGGATACCCCTAGAGCACTAAATCCTCATGTGTATTTGAGTGAGTCACACATGGGTATGTCCTGCTCCCCCTGGAATCATTGGAGAACCTGTCATTCACCTGCCAAAGAGCAAGTGCAGCTGTGAAATACCAGACTAACAGCTGGAATTAGCTGTTCTAAAAAACCCCTTGGCTTTTCTATCCTTTTTCAGTACACACCGACTTGAAGGTTCTTCCTTGTCTTAAATAAAAGAGTATTTCTCTGGTCCAGTCCCTGTTTTCTCTCTTAATTTCCCCCTTTGTCTATTTTCATTATGATTTGCCTTATACTTGGTGCTGTCTTTGTATTTCAAGTATTATTTCCAATACCACATATTGTGCAATGAGGGTTCCTGGTTCTTCTCAGATCCCTTCTTTTTGTCAGAAACTTCCCATAAAATGGCTGATGCGTATATTGCTGTTCTAATCCAAAGCACAGCTATGACAGAAACACATCCTAAGGAAGCTCTGGAATAGGCAAAATGGACTGGGATAAAAAGATGTATTTTAAGATGGAGGAAGTCATATTGCCAAATATGCATGAAATTAATCAATTAAAAGCAGAGAACAATAAGCCCAAAACAATTAAGTAGGTGCTAATATTAATATAATTACCAGGACAGGAACAATCTATATAAAATAGGAACATCTGTCAGAGAAAAAGGATGTTTTCTATACTGCTTATCTTCCAAAGTTTCTTGCCATTAGTCATTTCCTCTACTCAGAGAAGATGAGAAGTCATGAGCGTCACTGAGTGCTCTAAAACTCGGTCTGTGTTCAGAAAAAATTGGACTTTATAAGCTCATTCCTCCTTCGGTTTGAGGTGATGCAAAGACAGCTTCTTTGTGAAAGGTCCCAACAGATCCCAAGGGGACTAATTCCACCCATTGTGCAGATGGGAAATATTAGTCTTCCAAGTGACTGACTGTAAATCAGAAAACATTCACATGGAAATTGTGGGGAAAATCTGTTCTGTTCCTGTATCTTTCACCAGAAGGTCCCTTGGTCATGGTCTCACTCCTTATTTTTCCCACACCCATTGGGATGTGGCAGCTCCAAGCTGGGACCTGGACAGGGACAGCCATTACCAGAAAAGTACAGACCTGGGCATGGAAAAGTTCCTATTTCCTTTTGCCTCTTAAAGGATGGGAGAGAAAGGGGAGAACTGGGGAGACAAACACCAGTGAGGAACGCTTTGTAATGAGTCCTTTCCTCTGACAGGGACAGGTTTGAGGGATGGAGGTTGATGTATTACGGCAGACCCTCAGAACACGACAGAAGTCCTCAGCTCTGTTTAAAACTGGTGTGTCCCTAGTTTCCCTTTGCACAGGAGATCCCTTACCAATTACTGCCATGGGCAAAACAGAGTTGACTTGGGGAAAAATAATGTATTGGCAATGAAAATAGATTTGGGTAGTGAGAGAGAATTAAAATCTGACCTTTGCTCCTGTCGTGGATTGGGTTGGACCGGCCACTGAAATGAATGACGGATGTTCTCCTCCACCTCTTCCTAAGGGGGAGCAGGCAGAGAGAGAAACAGACTTAGGAGTTTAAAAAGAAACTAAACTACTTTAACGAAAATATTAGTAAAATAATAAAAAGAAAATAACAAAATGTATACAATATATTTACAAAACCACATCAAGCTCCCAGGATGATGATCTGGCACTGGGGAAGACCCAGACTGGACTCCGTGACTGACGGGAACTGGATTCTGGATTGGGATCAAAGGCAGATGAACAGACAGAGTCCTCTTCGCACGTCGGCCATGGAAGAAAGAGACTGCCCCCTTTGATCCCTCAGCTTTTATACTGAGCGTGAGGCAGATGGGATGGAATACCCTGTTGGTAAGTTTTGGGTCACCCATCCCGTCCTCTTCTCCCCACAGGTGGGACCCCTCTACGCTTTTCCTCTTCTGACCCTCCAAGGGGCCAAATAGCCACGTTAGCTGCCTTTGGGTGTTGGAGCAGTAAGTACAAGCAAAGAGCCTCCCTTGGCACAAATCATAAACACTCAGGTCTTATCACTCTGGGAGCAGGCCGCTGTCATAAAAACACACTATTAATTTCAGAGAGTTCAGTGAGTCAGAAGAGGCTTAGCTGAAAAGTCAAATTCCTGAAGATAAACTTGGTTCTGTTTGGGGTTTTTTACCTCAAGCCAGGACAGCCCCCCCCCGCCCCCCAACCCCTCACCCCAGCTCAGCTTCACTCCTTACCGCCGGGATCCTCTGCCCCCTCACAACATGGCTGGAAATGGCGGGAACCAGCTGTGCCCCACACAGGGTGGCCCCTCAGCTCCCCTCACAGAAGGCTCTGCAGCCCGCTTGCAACAGGCACCCGGTACACACACACACACACACACACACATGCTTAATTCTTGTATTTTGGAGGCTTTGGGTGTTCACCGCTCTGTCCCTCTGCTGTGGGACACACACAGGGTCCGCCATCTCCAGTGCCACCTCTGCCGCCACCTGTGGAAGCTCTGCCAGGAGAGACTGGAGGAGAGGAGACTCAGAATCAGAGAAATTTCTGAGGTACCGGTCTGGAGGGAAGGGGCAGCCATTTTCTCCAGTTGATTTTCACTCGCTGTAAATGATATATTGTT
>NW_009648636.1:157929-219497 GCF_000708025.1 Charadrius vociferus
CCACTTTTCTTACTCTCCCCCGCCACTTTTACCTGAGGTAAGCCACAACCGGGTATGTTCCCTCTCTGTTCATGGCCAAGAACCCGGTTAGGCCGTGTGTGATGGTTTCAGGAACCCACAACAATTTACTGTTTAGACAATTATTCTCTCACCTGATGACCCCTCCCCACCTGGGAAGGGGAATTGGGAAAAAACAAGGAAACCCGAGGGGTGAGATATAAACAGATTTAAGAGAGTAAAATGAAATAATTAACATTAGTAACACTAAAGAACCAATATTGATCCCAATACCAATATAAATACCCAAGGATTATACTCACCCCGTTCTACCCGTAGAAGCTGTGCACTCCCCGCAGGGGACAGCCCATGTGGGACACTGCCAGCGCTGCGGCTTCAGGAGGAAGGGAAGGCCTCAGGGCTGCGGCACCGGGGCGAGGAGTTCTCAGGGTGGCAGCCATCACGGGAGAGAGAGAACTCCTCAGCAATCTGTATAATTTATATTGAATGTGTCATTCGTGGTATGAAATAACCCTGCTGGCCAGCTTGGGTCAAGTGCCCGGGTCTCCCTCCTCCTCATCCCCACACCTGGCGAGCTCAAAAACCCCGAAACCTTGAAACCTACATACCATAGCTGGCTATAAAGTAAATATTTTCACCAATTCAGACACTAGAGTATTCTAAAAGTGCAGTTTTCCCAAGCATTAGGAGAGACTTTACTGCAAAGCAAGTGTGTAAGTAATTACTGAAAAAGAAATTAGTCCTGTGTCACTCAGACCAGGACACCGTGTCCCTGTTGTTAGGCACCATCACCATTTGTTTAGTTTGGGCTGATTTCCATCCTCCCATTCCTCTTTTCTTTGTCATCTCTGAAAGGATGAGGTTTCCAGCCTCCCCCCTCATCCTTCCTCGTTAGTACTAGTTTGCACCTCTGCGCACATCTTTCTTTTGCCAGTTCCTGCATTCGGCTGCTTCTCGTCACATTTCAAAACTGTGAAATCGACATTGCTACCAAGTTATGTGCAACAGCAGTTGCCCATCAGCCCTGAGGGGAATTGACATTTTGGTGTCAAAAATTCCCCTCTTTGGCCCAGCATTGAGTCCACCAGCCCAAGAGCCTATTGTCTAATGTTGTGTGGAGCAATGTTTTTTAACAATGAAGATACATAAAAGTAATCTTTGTATCAGATTTCCTGATTTGTTTAGTTTTGCTCCTGATTTTTCTCCATCATCCCCTCCTCATTAGCATCTAAAACATACACAGAGCAGTATCAGCTAGGAGAGATTGACGTTCTTATCACTACCTTCCTGCCTGATGTTCTGCTCAGGGCATGTATCAAACCCACCCAATTTTTAGCTGGTCTCCACATGTTGTGCAGGCAGACAGCTGGGGTCGAGCACGGGAGCAGAGGAGCACAGCTCCCACATAACTTTCCTGGCCTCCTACACATTGCGGGCTTGTTCGCTTCCATGTTTCTTTTTGAATGACTGATTTCTGTGGTGGGTTTTTTTGTTTGTTTTTTGGGGTTTTTTTGTTTGGGTTTTTTTTGGTTTTTTGTTTGTTTGGGGTTTTTTTTTTGTTTGGTTTTGGTTTGGTTTTGGTTTTTTTAAAGAATAGATGTTGGGGACTGAAGTGAGATCGCTTTTATGCTTTATTGCCAAAAATAATTGGTTTTGAAATTGGTTTTGAGAAGGCATTTTTGACAATATGTGAGCTATGCAATGGCTTTAGAAGTGAGAAAGTTGGTGGAAAAGGAGTTGAAATGTTGGCTCTAGAGTGACAGGTAAGATAAAAAAGCAAACAAAGATCAGGCACAGCCATTTTAAAATGCTGTTTATTAAACTTGGCACACAAAGAGAGTGACAGTAAGCAAAGTGAGCTAGCCACAAAGACAGTTCTCATGCTTTACCATGGAGGAGATTAAATAAACAAAAGTGTATTTGAATTTGGGGATAACATATGGGGCTAGCAACATGGCTTGGTATAGCCCTAAATGAGACTCATATGTTCACTTTTCCCCCCACTCCTGGGATCTGGGGTGCAATGGTTCAAGGAATCTTTATGTTCTTCCTCTCTTTTTCCTTCTTTGTCCATTTCAAAAGCTGATTGGGAAAAAAAAGACTGTGTGTGTTTGTATGCCTCTGAGAGAGGACTGGAAAATGGCACAGCAGAGACAGAGAATACTGCAAAACGTGTGGATGGTGAGGCACTACTGAACCCGGTCCTCAAACGCTTACCTTCTGCCCTGTGCAGTTGAATTGAGCTCTCACAGAAGCTGGCATCTGGCATCAACTCGAGTGTCTTCCCCTTGGTTTCTAATTTATCCCATTGGATTTTCCGGGAAACGCTTTCCGTGGAAAAGATGGGAAAGATGTTTCACTCTGCAGATTCACTTTGTGTCTTCTGTGGTGTAATGAAACAGGTGCTGTCAGGAAGGAGTGTTTTCATGGTGCAGAGGGTGAGGATGGGATGAATTCAGCAGCAGACAAGAATGGGTTTCTTTTATGTTGTGAGGCAATTTCACATTCCCGCTCCACTTCTCTGGTTGCTCCTACAGTAGGTGGGGAGAAAATTACCTGCCAGGATTTCCATTGTCAGCGGTGGTCTGGGATATTGCTTGTATCTGTGAAAGACTCCACATTTGTACTGGGGCCAAATGCTGTTGTGCTAGGGATGTATAAAAGAGTGGTTAGCAGAGGCTGTGGGAAGTTCTCAGAGGAATGGTATTCTCTTTCATTTTATCTTTCTTGGAAAATCAGACGGTTTAGATTGGATCAGTCTGAGGGACAGTATCCCTTTCCCCAAGTTTCCTTCAAAATTCATTTCCTGGGCAATGCCTCACCCAAAATCCTGCCTAGACCCCAAGAAGAAAATGGCTTGTACAGTGGGCCTGGGGTGAGGGACACAGATCAGACAACAGACAACGAGGCCTTCCTCCCCTGAGGGCTAGGCATCAGTAATCCTTTCTGGACATGATCAGCCCTCACCTTCCACCCTGTAACGCTTCTGAGCCTTCTTTCTTTCACAGTATGTGTAAAAAGGTGCCTATTTCTTTCTCCTGCTGACAAGTGGAGCCTCTCTAAACTGTACGGAGCTGTTACAGCTCCTTGATGACTCGTTGCTCACCTCTGACCCCAGAGAAATAAAGTATTTCAAGAGACTGAGCTGAAAGGGACTTTAGAAGGATAGTAAACACAGCAATTTATTCACAGCAATTAACAGAAATATTGCGGACAGGAAATAATCTTGCTGTATGCCACTTGTAAAAAGGACAGGAGGAAAGGACTGCAAAGGATGTGGCTGTGCAAGTTTTGAAATAGGCAGGTCTTGGCCCTCAGTTTTCAGGTGTCACACTGTGAAGAAACAAGGATCTTTCTCTACCTCTGCAGTCAGGAGTTGCCTTTGAGCAGACCTGATCCACATTTTATGATGTTGTGATTACCTGACTTTGTCATTCCTCTTAGTTCAAATTAAACAGAGCTTAGGATCGGTCCTTTATCGACACCTTGCCAATGGATGCTTGCTTTGACATGCTGTCTTTTTCTGGCCTGGGTAGGAATGGACGACTGTTTTCCACAGTTAAACTTTTAAAGCATACACCCTGTAGGACCTAAAGTGGGGTTTCTAGAATGTACCTCGGGTCTCACCAGCAAGGTCTGCCAAAGCCTGTTTGTATTGTTGTACCTCCCCTGCTCTTCTTCGGGCCTGATCCCAAGTTGCTCTGTGGGTTGTTGGCTGTGCACTGGTGCAACACCTAAGTAGCGCATAAGATAGCTGTCTAGAGGTGCTTGCCCCTCCTTCTGGCCCCAGTTAGCTGACCCTGACCCTGTCTTCCAAAAAGGACACAGCCTTCTCTCCCTGGCTGCTCTGCCCTCTTTCCTGTGGCACGAAGCCACATCTCCATGAAAGGTGCAAGAGGAGGAATTTGGCAGCTGGTGCTGGGGAGGTCTGCGAGAGGAAGGCTGCTGCTTTGAAGTGCGTGTGAGGTAGGCTGGGGTGAGGGAGAGAAGTGGGCTGGTTGTTGTTCTTGGAATGGAGAATGGGGTAGCTGCTTGAAGGGGAGGATGGGGATATCTACTGGGGGACAGAGGCTTGGGAAAGGGAACCAAATCAAGGCACTGGACAGTTTTTCACTCTCCTGTACGTGGTGAAAACTGAGCCGTTCTGAAGAATCCACATGCCCACACATATCCCTTCCTCCAGGCCTTAACTGCACCGCAGAAATACCAACAGTAATATGTGTGCCATCTGCTGAAGTGAGTGAGAAAACAAAGATTATTTCATACTGGTGTCTAGGGGCTCCTCAGAGGAGTGGAGTTAGGTTTGCTGCCCTTGGGGAACACGTGACACCATCCCTCGCAGGCACCGTCTGCTGCTGGCACATGGACCATGTTGAGGAGCACACTCAACACTTATGGCCTGGGCTGCCTGTCTTCTGTCAGCTGTCCCCAAGGAAGCAGAAATGTGGGCTTTTTTCAGGGATGCTGGTGGTCCCTGAGGAATGTACCTGTCTCATGCATGTCTGCTGATCTTCTGGATGCCCTGACATCCTTCCAGAGGGATATTGAACAACTCAGAGGACAAATTTAGTTCAGATGCTGAGGACATTCTCCCTGGCAGGCTGAGCTGACTATCTGGGTGTTAGCTCAGGGTGTAGAAGCCTGCAAATGATCCCCATCTCCTTGCAGATCCTGTTACTGACTTCTTTTGGACCACAGGAGATACACTGCAAATATCTGGCAGATGCCACCCGTGAGAATGCTTGTCTTTTACCATGGGTGATTGAGGGTGTCTATGATGGTGGTTTATACGCAGGCACCACCTTTTAAGTGCCCAAGGTTGGATGTAAAGTGTTCAAATTCATGTGATGTGTAAAATGTGTTCACATTAAATGCCGCGTGTCTTCATGGTGGGTATGTTTAAGGACAAGCTGCCAGGATAGAAAGTTTTCCACAGTTTATATTCTGTATGTTTTTATCAGCTTATGGCTTCTTCTGAGCACAATAATGTTTTTAAATACAACTTGCTTTCCTTTTTAAAAAAATAAGCTTTTGACATTTTTAATAATAACAGAAAGGTTTCGGTTCGCCCAATGATAAAATCATTACAGATATTAAAATGAAAACATTTTAAACATTTTTTTTGATAAATGGATGCTCTCTTCCCCTCATAAGTAGAAGTCAGAAAAAAAACCCCTTACTAAAAATAATTGATGACATAGACCTAATCTGAATCAACTATATGTACATTGCAGAACAATAGCATTAAAAATTAAAGAATAGTAGAAATGGAACCCTAATTTCAGCTTTCAGGAACTGTAAACAGGAAGCAAAAAGCAACTACAGACATTAGGGTAAACCACTATTTTTTTAAGTGTGCATTTCAAAATTAATAAAAAGACAAATGAACAGAAAAAAAACATAATAGACAATAGAAGAATGCAGCTTCCCTTTAGGAAAATATTTTCAGATGAAGGCATGAGGAGGAAATCTATATGGTTTCTCAAAGAAAATTACCTGTGTTGCCCTTTTCTATCAATTCAGGTTAAAAGAAAAATGTTATATAGTCCGATAATACAACACTTCAAATATTCACATCTTGCATCTCAAGGGATTTGGTCTAGAGAATAATTTGTTGCAAATTGTGGTATTGATTTACCTTTCTTCTATTTCTTACTTTTTCCCTATTCTTGAATGTATTTCTATTGGTAGAGGAGATGTTAGAAGCCATGGTTCTCATCACCTGTCCGTCTTAAAGGAAGAAATAATAAGATAGATAGATTCTTCTTCCAGGAATTTCATGACTCATTTCAAAAAGAGGATTGGTTCCTACCTCATCTTCAGAGATCTGAGTAAAAAGGGACTGAGAAATTATGAATTTTATATTGTTGTGCTCTGAAATACAGAGATTTATTGAGTGAGCTGCAAATTCTGAGTGGGATTCCTTTGATGAAATGCAGACACCAAGACATTTCACCTTATCAAATTGAAATAATTTAATGACCACTGAAAAGAAATAGGCACTTTCATTGTGGTCCTAATACAGGTCAGATAAATTCTGTGATCCAGGTCCTTATGTGTTTTCACCGACCACAGTTGGAACTTAAAATAACTAGCTAAAGTTTAGAGACCTATAATGAAGATACTGAAGGTTAGGTGAGATAAACCTTCCCCAGTACCTCAGAGTTCTTCAATTCTGTAAACTACTGTCCCTCAGCTCCAGGCCAGTGTTATTGTGTTAAGTACAGCAAGCTATTAGGAGGACATAGTTATTGTGTCACGGGTTTCCCGTTCATCTTTGTCATCTGCTGAATCTTCAAAGGCCCTCTGGAATGCCAGCCTGAGGGTGAACTTGATTCTCCGATCCCTGTAGCTTCCCACAAGGAAGTAAATGACGGGGTTGAGACTGCTATTCACACAGGACAGCACAAAGCCGATCTCCGGAGAGTAGAGAAATTTGTAGCCCAAGAAGTCAAAGAGAATCAGGACACTCAAAGGCACAGCAAAAATGAGGAAGAAGAGGATGGTGAGCATGATGACGGTGAAGAGCCGGCCTGTTCGGAGGTGTTGGGAGCTGCACTTGACTCTAAGGAAGAGGGTGAGGCTGAAGACCAGCATGAGGGGCGTGCAGAAGAGGAAGTTCAAGGCTCCGATGGTGATGAGCAGGATGTGGCAGCTCTTGGGAGAGGGGCGAACAGTACACAAAACATACCCAAGCATGTTCAGCAGCAGGGAGAGACCCCAGAGCAGGCCGGAGATGATGCTGGACAAGAGCTTTGGGCGGTGGCTTCGGCACCAGATTGGACAAAGCACAGAAAGGCACCTCTCAATGCTGATGGTGGTCAGGAGATACAAGCCTGTCCCATACATGAAAAGATCCAGGAAGAGGAATATCCCAAACTGCACCCCCACATTGAATTGCATCAAGTACTGAACCGTCTCAATGGCGATGCAGAGGAGATACCCAAAATCAGCAACGGCCAAGTTCAGGATGTAGACAGTGAAGTGGTTTCTCCGGATGCGGAAGCCAAGGTACCAAATGACCATGCCATTTCCCACCATCCCACAGGCAGCGCTGATGAGGCAGAAGCTCTCCATGAACTTGAGGACAGCGTATGATGCCTCTGTCTTTCCCACAGCCACACTCTGGTTAGTCCCATGAGCCTGGCTGGTTGCAGTTGGAAGGAAGATTGCTGTAGTTGAAGTACTCATAATGAGTGATTTCAGACAGACCTGTAAGAAGAGAGGAGAGAGGTGGTAACTCCAGTGTGACTTTGCCTCATGGTGACCTGGTGGTGTTTCTGGATTTGCTCCAGCTCTTCGTAGCCGGAGTTTAGGGAGGCATTGCTGTGGTTGCACTCAGAGCATGGAGCCCTGTTCAAAGCACTCTATCTAAAGCCAAATTCTATATGACATATAGGGAAAGTTAGATCGCAGTGTATTTCTCCCTTTTTAAAATTAATTTCTTGAGGTTCCTTTTTGCACTCAGTATTGGGAACAAACATCTTAACAAGCATTTATAGCTTAGATTAATCATGTCTGAATCTTGTCTGAATAAAAAGAGGACCCAGTGTTAACAACTCTGGGATAATTGTCTTTGCTTCACGTAGCTAGGATTAGGTGAGACAAATCTTGTCAAAAGTGTATGAAAGTTCTAGGCAATCAGCATATACGTTTAATCAGCATGAAAGATGAAAGAGTTTTGTCCCATGCATATGCTCAGAAAACATGGTAGAGAGTACTCAAAATAGCTGGTAGTTTTTTATGTCGATGACTGATTTCTGTTTTAATAAAGGGTTAATTTAATGTGGTTGGTTTATTCTCTTGAGCCCTATGTACAGACAATAAACAATTCAGTCTGACAAAGTCAGCCCTTAATAACTTCCTTCTCAGAGAGGAACTGTCAGAACCATGTGTGGGATAAAATGTCCAACCCTCACAAGACATTGGAATTATGGCTCAAATAATTATTTCACCCCATTCCCTGAGGCAGCTCGCCCTGCTTCTTCCCCCATGATACTGGGATCTGAATGAGAATCTTAAAAAAAAAAAAAAAAGAGATTTCACACCTTTTTTTTTTGTCTGATGAGGTCAAACAGCGTGACTCTCTTCCTCTCTCCCCACCAGCTATTAAGATGATACTGGGTGATAAAAAAAAATTTTAAAAAAAAAAAAAAAAAGAGATTTCACACCTTTTTTTTTTGTCTGATGAGGTCAAACAGCGTGACTCTCTTCCTCTCTCCCCACCAGCTATTAATTTTGAAGTGGGAAGGTAGAGAAGTGTCTTCAAAGACAGCAGAAGACAGTTAAAAAGAAGAGAGGAACAAGCCAAAATAGGGAGAGCTAGGAAGATGTGAATCATTGAACAGTCTAACCAGCATGAATAGTCTGTTCTCTCTTTGTAAAACGCTGCAGCATGCATGGAGATAGACTTCCATAAACAAGTGAAATGTGACAGATTGAATCATTATTGTTTCATCTCTGCACCCCAGACACACTGTCTTTGGTGCTGCATGGATAGAGGCAAGATAAGTGCCTGATGCAGATAATTTCCTTGGCCAGCTGATGGCCTGGAACAGAGGAGACAATCCTGCTGCATTAGTCCATGGAAGGCACGTACGCCAGCAGTGCTTGGTTGGGAATCCAGCTGGGACCGTTAAATCTGGCTTCCACCATTAAAAATGAAAACAACTCATTTTTCACTGCCTTTAAAGCTGCCATTTGAATTAATGGAGGTTTATGAGCACCACCAACAGCAAAGTATTTTATCCTAAGATAGCTGTCTTCGGTAGGTGTGCAGTCACCTGCCCATCTTTGCGGACTGCAGATACGTTGCAGAGTGCCAGCTTCAGTGAGAAGATTAGTGTGTGGACTGCTGAAATTAGCTGAGGCGAATTCCACCCTTGGCTTGCAGGATGTGAAACCTTTAGGGTTGACCAAAACCAGGGAACTTCTGGCACTGCACCATACTCTTATATAGGAAGCTGGATGATCCCATCCTCAGCTGCTACGGGACCTCGAATGTTTTGAGCGTTAAGACTTTAGAGACCACTGGTCTCTAAAGAAAGAATTTCAGTACATACTGAAAGGGACTATGGAAAACAAAATCCATCATCTCCTTCAGAATGCACAGAATCTCTGTTGTAGCACAGTTTCACAACAGGAACATCCCTGAGTTCAGATTCACCTTCTTTTTCCTTATCTGGGGAGGGCAGCATACTGCCTGACCAACATCACCAGCAAGCTTACCTCTTCCCTGAACATCTGTAGCAAGCAAATTGAAAAGATACAGCCTTATGTCTTTGTTCACTTCCTCACTACCTGTTTTGGGGTGGCAGCAAATTATCAGACCTTGATCCACAGTACAAAGCAGCTGAAGCAGCCTCTAATGCTGTGAACCAAGTCTGATGTGACGAGAGAGGAAGACCCGGTGGTTAAATGGTTTCCTTTAGAAAGACCTTTAGCAGACCCAGTGCAGCACTACCCTCTGCCACAAGCTATCTGAAGCAAATTTCTAATTGATTTGAAGAGGACACAAACATTTGGGTGTCACTTAAGCTCTGTCTAAGCCCACTCCAGCCTTCTGACCATGTGCCTGCTTTAGGAAAGCAGCTATTCTACCTCCCTGCAGCAGTCATCTCCAGAAGGCAGTTTACCTCATCCTCCAGAAGTGTGTCTCTCTCCAGTGAGCATTCAGGGAATGACAGGTGATTAGTTGTCTAACTTAAGCTCGTCAAGCATATTTCTTAATGTTAAGTGACATCTCCCTGTCCCATTGATCATGTGGGATCACATGCATATATGATATTCTATGATATTATGCATATATGCATAAGGATTGCCAGGTACTGACATGACTGTAATGGATGCCCTGCAGAACAGTGACAAAACATCAATAGTTTTGCCTTCCACTGTAATGGAAGTGAAGGAATCCTTCTCTGACTTCTGTAGACCATGGAAAAGAATACCGAAAAAGACACTCACAGTTCTCATATATTTATTTATGACTTTGGAAAGACTGATTTCTTCTTGTCTCCAAGACAAGTTTGTGTCTCCAAGGCATGTTCAAGATGTGAGTCTACTTCCTTAACGAAACTGATTAATGAAAGCTTGCATCAAACAGCAGCAGACTGAGGCTAGGTGGTCTTTTTCTCTCTTGAGATTAAACATCCTGCCTGTGATTTGCATGCTGAGTACCATGTAGTTCTTGTTGCAGATGTCAGTCTGAACAACCTTGACACCACAAAGACATTTTAGACTATGGGCACAAAGTTAGGATGTTGCATTTTTTCTTGACTAATGTCAAGTGATCATTTAAGACCAAAACTGTTAATCCTAGGTCTCTGAATAATGGCATCTTGTATTACAGAGGTGTACTTAGAGCAATTCAATAGCACTTGTTCATGGAAAAAGGTGCCCAGAATTGAGTTCTCCTTATCTTGAAAATGATAAAGGCATTTGCTTACCTATAGCCAATTTCTAACTAGCAAGAGAAGAAGATGTTGCATCTCCTTTCCTCCATTTTTTTCCTCCTCCCTTCCCCTCATCGCCTCTCCAAAAGCATGACAGAAAACATTAGACAGAGTGCAACCCCAAAGATGCCATCTAGGAATTTCTCACCTTTTTGTGGGCTCCTTGGAATTTCAGCGACTGATTTGCAGCAGCTGCCTGGTATAGATCTGCTGGGTAAAATTGTCACCTGCGTTCTGTGACATACAGTCCAGATAAAATCCTTATGTCCTACTGTAGCGCTGGGCTAGTTTGACAGTGCTTAAAAAGCCACGGTCTTCTCGACGTGACAGCTGACAGCCAGCCAATCACTCTCTTGGGGAAATAACTATTTTGTTGTGTGTGGTCACTTAGGGAACTACTTCCCCCTTCCCTCTGTGTACAGAACCTGCCACTGTCATGTTACTACTTCTCACTTCTTCAGCCAGTCTCACAACACGAAGAAACCAAGAACTGTCTGTACAAAATTATACCTTGCCTCTTGCACTGATGCTTTGTTTCCTACTCATGTCCCTGAGGTGTTCCAGTTTCACAGACCTTGAAGAGGATGCCTTACTGCTGCTCAGGGTCACATAGATTGAGAAATTGTCAGTCCTCTTCCATAACGCCTGCCGATGATTTCACAACATCCCTCAGCACAACTTCTCATTCCCCAAGGGCCTATTGTCCCTACCAAACTTGCCTGAACACACCCATCACCACCGAGTGTCCTCTTCTGACCCACAGCCTCTTCCAACACAAGTTACCACCCTGCTTCGTCCCTACTGCTTCACACAACCTTTCCTGGACGAGGGTCCACCCAAACTCCATAGCCTTACCACACCTCAACAGATAAGATTGCCCAGCCTCTGCTTGTGCTGCTTTCAATACCCACTGCCCGCTTCTGATGTCAGGAGCATTTTCAATGCAGCTTCACACCCCACAGTATTACCTGCCACTTCACAGTGTCTTTCAGCACAGTCCTTCACCACACCTCAGGCACTTCTGATTTCACAAAATCCCTCAAGACAGACTCCAGCCTTGTGCCTTCCATTTCCAGTTTCACAGCTTCCCCCCAAACAGTGCCTCAGCCCCATCCTGCCCACCATCAAATTCACACCTCTTCACCACCTCACGTCTCTATCAAGACAGCCCCTTGCCAGTATTCACTACCCACCCACAACACCTCACTCATCTTCTCACTATGCACAGTCCCCTATGTGCATGAGCTACCACCACCACGGTGTCCAGATCCACGTGCAAAGTAAGTGAAATCAAAATGGAGAAAACACCTTTCTCCTTTCCTGGCAGCAAGAACATTCTTAGGGGGAACAATTGTGCAACAGGAGACACCAGCAACTCTTGATTTGGGCTTGTGCATTAAGTCACTTCTGCTAGTCCGTTTGGCTAGGGAAATAAGAGACACGAGTATGACGCTAGCCAAATTGCTGCCATGTGTGTAAGTAGGTACAGAAACTGGCAGATCTGGCCTAAATTAACTTAGCAGACCAGATACCTGATGGTTCATCTTCAGCTTCTTCTGTCATTTGTTGTTCCTCTTCCTTTCCCAAAGATTGTAAGATTGTTTTTACTTTCTTACCCAATACTCTGTTTCCTATAGTGACTACTGTTAACCCTTATTAACCTGGCCAGGACTCCAGGCTACACTCTAAGATGATATTTAAGTTAGAGGACTATTTTCACCCAGAGCAGTATTTAACCTCCTCATTAATTTGGGGATTTTCATTTTCACTGGAAGGGTCGCTGTCATTCTATGTCAGATGGTTAGATTACTTTGGTTGTTATTGGGCCATTCTAAACTTCAAGAAATGTCAACACAACAAAGTAACGGGCAATGCATGAAACAATTTATTTATTGACACCCATAAGTCAGAAGCTAAAAATACACAGTAGACTTCAGAGCAGTGATGAGTTTGAGTTGAACTGATGCATGAATTGGCGCATTGGTTTGCTTTATTGTGTTTCATTTCATAGATTTACCTTTGGCTGCAAAAGTTTAAAGTTAAGAAAGATGAGGTTCTTCTTGATAGCCTTCTCTTGTTCTCATAAGCCCACTCCCCAAGCCTGTCAGAGTCCTCTGGATGGCATCCCTTCCCTCAAACATATCAACTGCAGCATTCAGCTTGGTGTCACCTGCAAACTCGCTGAGGGTGCACTCAATCCCACTGTCTATACCAATGATGAAGACATTAAATCGTATTGGTACCACTATGGACCCTTGAGGGATACCACTCGTTGCTAGTTTCTACTTGGACATTGAGCCATTGACTGTAACTCTTTGGACACAGCTTTTGTCTGCCCTAAGTAATTGTGTTCAAAATCTAGATGTCTATTTCAGACTTAATCCCATCCTAAAATCAGTTTTGAGGTAGATCAGGTGAGTAAGTTTCTGGAGAGAACTCTTTCCAGAGGAGAGCCAAGAGTGACAAAGACTCAACTCAGCTGACTTCCATAGGCATAAAAGAGCTGACTTCCTCCCTCGGTTTCCCCATTTGTAAAAGAAGGATTTTTTTCACTTACTCTGTAATTTGCTGGCCTTTGCAAGAGCACACAAGTTCTTGCAAGAGGCTTTAGTCATTGGATTGCCGGTGATGAAATTTCATGCAAAATAGGACTTGAAGGGTCATCAAGAGGCAACCCAGGCAATCTTTTGCCTCTGTGAAAACTTAACTTGAGCATAACCACTACTGAGAGAAGTGTGCCTAACCTGCCCTGTAAAAGCCGACTATGACAGGTAACTCTTTACCACCCCTCAAGCATGGCTTCTATCTCACTACTAGAAATCTCTCTGACTTTTTTTACACAAAGATTAGTGGTTTATGTGTTTTCATTTTTGGAATACACGAAGATGTGAAGTACTGTTTGATTACTCACAATCCTTTAAAGCCAAAGCAGGGGGATTAATGAGCCTCTACACTTGGGAAAACCATAAAGCCATAAACCATAAACCATAAAGCTTCCAATTAAGGAAGGACTCTGGAAAGGGTTAACTGGACTAGGTTGCTGCACATGCTTGTCCAGTTTAATATTCAGCTAATCCATTGGCTGTTATTTCTACTTGAGAAATCCTGAAATGCTTTCATAATATCACTCTCACTGTGGCTGTTTCTTTAATATACGTTTGCTTGAACTTTTCAGTAAGGACAGAGTTAATTTCTTCTCCCTTACCCCTTCCTTTCATGCCTTCCTTTCATTAAGCCTCCAAGACTCCCTCCAGCCTCAAGAGCCCTTCAGGTGGGAGATTTCCTTGGAGAGGGTTACAGAGTGCTACTTAAACAGTTTTCTTCTCAGCCTTCTTTCTGCTGCTGGGTTGTGAATAAATCGTTTGGTGCACACAGGCCAGTCCACACTATCCAGACAGCCCATCAAAGCAGTTCTCACATAGGCAAAAAAATACCAAGATATACTTGTGATACAGAAAAGCAAGAAATTAAGTTAGATGGGATTATACAGTAAAAGTGTTGGAAGCTTTCCAGAAGCCATTCTGTGTTCTTTAAAGACTGTGCTCTAATGCATTCCTACCAGGGAAGGCAGGTGTTGACGAGATAAAATCATACAGCCTTTACTCAAAAAATTAGATCTCCAAACATAGAGGAGGTAAGTTTTCCGGGTACTCTGGATTCCTCTTTTCTATTTTAGTTTCCTTTCTTCTTTTCTTTTTCTGATTTCCTTTCCTCTTTTCTTGTCCTTCTTCTTGAACAAATGTGAAAATGCAAAAAGAAATTTTCACTAAAGTTATCAACTGTCTATGGCTGGAACATGCACAGAGCTAGTTGTGTAGTCTCAGATTAGATGATTTTGTTATTTTGTTTCCCATTAATCACCTGAGATTTTAGGGAAGAATGTTTGCAATAAGGAGATGGTGCATTATGCATTATGATTGCATTATATCATATACCTCTAGTCTCTCCCTGAAAAGATACTTGTAGAAGTAAGACATAACTTGTGGGAATCCTCTACTGAATTAGTCATTCTAGTCATCCTCTCAGGGTCAACAGAAAGAAACAAGCACCTCCAGCATGTAATTCATCACATCTTTAAGTAGACACCTTAGGCTGGTCATGAATTGCCCTGCAAAGGCAGAAAAAGGAGTGCATATGACTGGCTCAGATATAGGTGCCTGCATGTCATAAGTCAATGAGATGGAATGAGGCAGATGAATATATTGTAAAATGCACTTCTGTTGGAGCAGGTCCAGAGGAGGCCACGAAGATCATCAGAGGAGTGGAACACCTCTCATGTGAGGACAGGCTGAGAGAGTTGGGGGTGTTTAGCCTGGAGAAGAGAAGGTGCCAGGGAGCCCTTATAGCAGCCTTCCAATATCTGAAGGGCACCTACAAGAAAGCTGGAGAGGGACTGTTTACAAGGGCATGTAGCGATAGGATGAGGAGGAATGGCTTCAAACTGGAAGAGGGGAGATTTAGATGAGATATCAGGAAGAAATTTTTCACTCTGAGGGTGGTAAGGCACTGGAACAGGTTGTCCAGGGAAGTTGTGGAAGGTCCATCCCTGGAGGGGATTGATGGGCTGGGAGCAACCTGGGCTGGTGGGAGGTATCCCTGCCCATGGCAGGGGTGTTGGAACTCGATGATCTTCAAGGTCCCTTCCAACCTAAACCATTTTATGATTCTATGACTGTGATCTTTTTTTCTTGGAGATACATCAGAAAATGAATTATCCATGTAGATTTTACCCCCCTTCTTGAATATCTGTTACCTACTGTTAATACAGCTGTCAGCTCAGTGAAAGTCCCTAACTTTCACAACTTCCTCTCTAGGCTTTACTTCGTGGGTTTGGAAGCAATTTTGGTTTTTCTCCATTTCAGTGTTTCCTGCGGATGCTTAATCAGTTTTTGCCTGCACAAGAGTTTCTGATTTTGCTGTAGTTTTAAATAGTTGCTAGATAATTTGAATTAGCTGAATCATTTCACAGATCTGCTCAGATCACCTGTAGAAACAGGGAGAACTGCTTGTATTTTCATTGGGCAGGACTTGCAATGCCGATTTTTAACTGCAGTTGACTGGGAATGTTTTGATACTGGGAGGAATCCCATACAGCTGATAAATTGTTTCTAAAAGGTGCTTATTTTTGGTCAAACTCCTTAAAGAGTTTAATTTAGTGGTTTCCAGGCTTCTTTGACCAAAGCAGCTCTGGTATCTGGGTGCATAATGACAACAAGTTGGTGATGTCATCTGGATGTAGATGTAGATCATTTACTTACTAGTAATATGTACTGCTCGGGGGGCTACAGCTGGAACAGGCCAAACCAAAGAAGCCCCACATTCACACCGGAATGTGACCATGTCTGAAAAGAGAAACTGTATAGGTGTAGAAACACCTAGAGATAAGGAGTTCAGGCATAGCACAGAAGAAAATGAGGATGGCATTGTGGAAAGCTCTGAGCTACTTTCAGGGGACAAGAAGGACTATTCTCTGAAGTTAACTTTACCCTGGTGATGTTTATTTACTTAGGTTTCTCTTAGTCAATGGAAATAGAAAGGGTTCTGTAAAGGACCTTAGTTTAGTTGCTCTGTGTATAGGGAGACTTTGACCACCAGCTAGATTGGCTTCACTAAAAAGAGATTAACCCTCGAGAATATCCCCTAGAGTGTAGCACAAATCAGTATAAAGTAGAATTCATACGATGCTGGGACAGAAGATCTGAAAAGATCCTTTCATTCTTCCTTCCTCTCAAAGGAACATTGCTGAGATTAGAGCAAGCTAAATACTAGAGTAAGTCATATATGAATTTCTTTGCTGTTTTCACCATCATAGATCATTTCCCCAGAAATTGTTCGAGCCCATGAAGCTGCAAATTTGTTCCAAAATGTATATATACACAAGAGATTCTTTTTTTTCTCTGTGAGTGATTTCATTTCATTTTCTCTGAAAAACAATTCAAAGATCATTTTTACTTATAAAATAAATCAGCATTCCAAGGAATGCATCCAGGTGTTCTTAAAAGCTCTGGTTTTACAAATATTGTTATCGTGGACTTGGTCTACACTGAGAACAAACATGCTTTTAAACATCTGTAGCCCCTGCGGTGCTCGAGGTGAATGCTCTGGCCTTCTTCTTAGTACACCAGCCATAGATCCAGCCCTTCAAAATCCTGGAGGACCAGGACGGAGGGACATATCACAGAGTGCACCTGTCTCAGTGCAGTAACAGCCATAGCTGAAGTGTCATGCAAGGATGATTAAATACCTAAGGGGAGGGAAGTAAAAAAAACAATAAAACCCCCACTTCATAAACTTAATACTCATCCTATATATTTCTTAATCTGTAGGCACTTCTCATAAAGAAGTCATTATTGATAATGAAAAAAACTGATGAATCACTTTTCTTTATTTTTCCATGTACCTAGGCTGTACGTTGCATATCACCACCCAGCTGATTAACATGGAGAATGCAAGCAGTGTGAAGGAATTCATTCTTCTGGGCCTCTCAGAGAATCAAGGGGTGCAGAAAATATGTTTTGTGATGTTTCTGTTCTTCTATGTGATTATTTTGGCAGGAAATCTGCTCATTGTTATCACTGTAATTAGCAGTCAACGTCTGAACTCCCCCATGTATTTCTTCCTGTGCTACCTGTCCTTCGTAGATATCTGTTACTCTTCTGTCACAGCTCCCAAAATGATTGCTGACTTCCTTGTTGAAAATAAAACCATCTCCTTTGTAGGTTGCATAGCACAGCTCTTTGGGGTACACTTTTTTGGCTGCACAGAGATATTCATCCTCACAGTGATGGCCTATGATCGCTACGTTGCCATCTGCAGACCTCTCCACTACACCACACTCATGACCAGGCGTGTGTGTGGCCGGATGGTCATCGGCTCATGGGTAGGAGGCTTCCTGCACTCCATAGTGCAGACTCTTCTCACCACTCAGCTCCCCTTCTGTGGCCCTAACAAAATTGACCACTACTTCTGTGATGTCCACCCCCTACTACAACTGGCCTGTACCAACACCTACGCTGTGGGCATCATTGTTGTTGCCAACAGCGGAATGATAGCTCTGAGCTGTTTCTTCATCCTGGTCATGTCCTACATTGTCATCCTGGCTTCCTTGAAAAGTCAAACATCCGAAGGGCGGTACAAGGCCCTCTCCACCTGTGGGTCCCACATCACTGTGGTGATTCTGTTCTTCGGGCCATGCACGTTTGTCTACATACGTCCATCCAGCAATCTGTCAGAGGACAAGAGCGTGGCGGTGTTTTACACTGTCATCACCCCCATGCTGAACCCACTCATCTACACACTAAGAAATGGGGAGGTGAAGAATGCCATGAGAAAATTGTGGAGTAGAAAAGTGGTAAGTGAAAATGGAAAAGTGTAGACCTGTGGTAACATTTCCGAAGGGTCAGAGAAAATCAAGCATATGATCTCTTTTGTGAAAATTTCCCAAGAGCTTCCTTTCAAAGAAGAGCTTGCTGTTAGCTTCTGTTGTAATTAGGAAGACACTGAAGGCTCATCTTTTGATTTGAAAGACATTGTGAACTCTGTGACAAGTAGGCATTCCCTTTCTAGTCTCTTGTTAACTAGTGCAGGGCCCGGCCTGGGGCTCCTGAGCACACCAGTGTTTAAATAAATATTATCAAAAATACTGAAAACGTTGTCCAGGTAGAGCATCCCATTACTCAGGTGTAAACTTTCAGATAAACTCCATCTGCTCTCTAATCCATTCAGCTGGGAAAGAGAGGACTGTGGTCACCTGCTGCTGCTTTCTGCTTGCAGTAAATGCCTTTTTATGAGAATCATACTGTGGTATGTTGAATCCATGGGTTAGCAAATAAAAACCTGATATTAGGTGCTAGTTGGGTCATTTGCTGATGCAGGTAACAGGAGAGGAAGCTTCTCCCCTTCTCCTGCCAGTGCAACAAATCCTTTCTGCAGTGTTCAAATTCAGGCTGGATGGGGCTTTGAGGGACCTGATCTAGTGGAAGGTGTCCCTGCCTGTGGCAGTGGGGTTTGGACTAGATGATCTCCAAAGGTTCCTTCCAATCCAAACTGCTCTATAATTCTAAAATTCTATAATTCTATCTACTTCAACTGTCACTGATGCCTTCCTCCCAACCATTCCCTCTATCCTTCAGCTCTGACTCAGGATTTTTATTTTAATGTTTAGACAAACACAGTATCATAGATCTAATGAAAGGCACCTTGCTGACTGTAAGAAAAGAAGGAATCACCAAAGAAGGCATTTGGAGGCACAATTTAATGCGTCAATGGAAAAAAAAAAAAAAAGAAAGAACTGTTTAGGAACTATTCTAGTATGCAAGACAACTCCTAACCCACCAGAGCACATTTTCACACTCACGCAAGCAAAGGAGCATGTTTTCCATGGGAACAGCTGCTACACCTACTATGGCAAGAGGGAAGAGAAGAAACATGAGGATGAAAGACCAAACCAGTGCAGTGCCAGTCAAAGCTGTCACTGAGTGAGAAGCTGTAGCAGCTCAGGGTCTCCACCTGAGGAGCCACAATGAGAAAAGAGAACCTACCCCTTACCTTGCCAGCAGAAAAGCACCAAGTTAGCTGAGTAAGGAAGGAGAAGAACTGCTTGGTGCCATCCAAAAGTAATTGAAACACTTTTATTTCTTCACTTACATTCCCTATAACCACCTGCACCTGTGTCACCTCAACATGACTTAAATAGGGTTCAAGGTTACAAGGCGTTCTCAGCTCAAGCTAGAGCTTATAACTTTTTATGTGTATACACAAAATTATATATATATATATTACAAATAGATTTTTTTTAATGTTTTGGGGATGAACACCTTTTTTTTTTTTTCTGGATGTCCCACTTCTGGGTGCTGCTGGGCAAGTATTCGGCCATAGCTTATGGAAAGTGTTCCTGAAAACAACATTAGGCTCCTCTACACTTCAGTAAAAATTCTTACAGGAACTTAATACTTGGGGTAAAGACTTGCTTCTGTGTTTTGCATTGTCTCAGCAAAAATACCTGGTAAGCAGTGAGGACTAACCACAAACCTTTCTAAATTTTTGAAGTAACTTCCCGTTTTACTTCTTGTTTCAAAATTGTTCAGCAGATGTCTAAGGGATAACAATGAATAGCACAGTTGTGATATTTCTTTTGTGCTGTCAACAGGCAACGGTAAGAACAAGTAAACAAGAAATAAAAATGCATATGAGAAATATTAGCTTAGGGACAGAAAGGAGAATTTATATAAATGTCCTATGTAAGACACATCTTTACTTCAAGAACATTTGATTGCAAAGGTAAGGTGACTTTAAATCTTGCAAAAGGCCAGATGGGATGTTTATTCGAACTAGAAATTCTTCCAGAAGAAATACATGTCCAGTAGTAAATGAAGCCTATTTATCTGGAGAGCATTAAAAAGCCAGCCAGCAAACAAGCAAGTAACGAAGCAAACTCATGTGCAGTGTGGCAGTCTGGATGACCACACTCCAACATCACTCTCCAGAGACTACCCTAAGAGATGTGCAAAGTACAATTTGTCGCTCCTTAACCACTGATGATTCTGACAAAAACTTTGTATGCCTCTGGGATCTCATTACTCCTGATACTCATGTGCTTCTGCTGTGTGATTTACTTTAAATATTTCTGCTACAATTTCCCCATCTTGTGAGAGATAATTGTTCTTGTAGGTGCTCTTGGAAGTTGCTTTCCACAGAATGAGAAATGCAGGTAGAGAGACACGCTGTTCTTTTCAGCCACTGTAGGTTTCAGAATTGGAAGAGATACGGACTGTGTTCACAACATCTAAGCAGCGCCTTGCAGCTAAGATATTCTGATGAAACCACCTAAAGTGGTCAGAGGAAGTGGTCAGAGGAGCAATAGCAAGCAAACTCTCGGAGACTGACAAATATGAACTGTGTAAGTTTTCTGATACTGTTCTCTTCAAGCGTGCTTGAAATCCTACCTTTGAAAATAGACATTTCTGTTGAGTGACTTTTGTGAGGTCCATTTTATAAATTAGAAAAAAATCAATTACACATTTTTCAGCCTTTGTTTTAGTTGTCATCTTATTTGCCTTGTTTTTCCCCAGTTATATACTGTTACCAGAAAGATCAGTCAAAAGGACATTGTCAGTGTTACAGAGAGGACTTGGGAGCTGATGACGGCACTTCCTATGTGCTCAGGCTTACACTGCCTGAGCTGTACATGTCAGGCAACAATGGCCATGACAGACATACTTTGGACTTCCCCACAGTGCTTTTCCTCTGCTCATGGAGGGGCATGGAGAGAGGGATGGAGACACTAAGGAGCCTTTCCTCTGCTGTCCATGTTGGGGAGTAGCCAGTAGGTGAGGCAGAGAGCTCAGGAGAAAGAGCAGAATGTCCTGTGATTGTCAAATAAAATTCAGCCCCCAAAGGGCTTGCTGGTATCACAGACAGGGTTATTACACCTTTGTCACCTCTATCTTCACGTGCAAATTGAACACTACTGATACTTGTGTACTGCATGGGAATGCCGCAAAGGCGAATGCATGGTGTTTGTCACTAGCGGTGCACTCATTACCCCTCTGTCACTACAGGTGTATTTATGAGGTGTTCCACACTAAGTCCGGGACCTGGATGAGGTATACAAACCCCTGCTAATGCACCTTTTATGCAAATTAGCTCCAGATTAGTTTGTTCATGTACTGTAAGAAAGGCGGTCCAAGAAAACACTGGGCAGCTCTTTCTGTGACTGAATTTATTCAGGTTTATCACAGTCAGAGAGATAATAAGGAGTGGCTCTGTGGCATTCCTTTAGAGGGTTGAAAAGGAAAGTACAATCACTGCATGCACAAGGACCTTCCTCAGGTCATGATCAAAGTGTTGAGTCTTGAATTATAGCTCTTCTGGTCAACTTTTATTTCCAAGTCAACATTATAGGGTAAAAGTGGGGGGACCTGGTAATTAGTCTTCTTTTTTAAAGAGGCAAAGGTGAGAAGTAGGATTCTTGAGGGTATTATTTTTACTACACTCCTCAAATAAATAGTCTGAGTTTGTTATGATATACGTTAATAATATATTCTGATTTGGATATTACCTGTTATTCCTTGAGGGAAGCATTGAATTTAAATGGAAACTGTTCCCAAAATTCACCAAGGGAAATATGCTTAATATTTAATATACCAGTGGTTGGTATGTTTATGTACTGATAATGTCCCACGTCTAATGCCATCTCTTTTCTCTGCTTCAGATCCTGTCTATGTGGTGTCTATGGAGAACGAAAACAATGTGACAGAGTTCATCCTCCATGGACTGACACAAGATAACACAGTAGCAAAAGTGTGCTTCTTGTTATTCTTACTCTTCTATGTGGCTATCATTCTTGGAAACCTGCTTATCATCATCACTATAAAGACAAGTGAACAGCTGAACTCTCCCATGTACTTCTTCCTGAGCTACTTGTCATTTGTCGACATCAGTTACTCTACTGTCACAGCTCCCAAACTCATTTATGACCTTCTTGTTGAGAAGAAGACCATCTCTTTTGTGGGCTGCATAGCTCAACTGTTTGCGGGCCATTTCTTCGGGTGTGCTGAGATCTTCCTTCTCACAGTGATGGCCTATGATCGTTGCATTGCTATATGCAAACCGCTTCATTACACAAATATTGTGAACAAGTATGTCTGTGTCTGGCTGGTGGCAGCTTCTTGGGTGGGAGGCTTTGTACACTCCATGGTGCAGACCCTGCTGGCCATTCAGTTACCATTTTGTGGGCCCAATGAGATTGACCACTATTTCTGTGATGTTCACCCTTTACTGAAGCTGGCCTGCACTGACACCTACATCGTTGGTGTCACTGTGGCTGCCAATAGTGGTGTGATTTCCCTGAGCTGTTTTGTTGTTCTTGTTGTGTCCTATGCTGTTATCTTGGTTTCTTTGAGGACACGCTCTTCTGAAGGGCGTCTCAAAGCACTCTATACCTGCACTTCCCACATCACTGTTGTAGTTCTGTTCTTTGGGCCATGTATTTTCATCTACATGCGCCCTTCCACCACCTTCTCAGCTGACAAGATGGTCTCTGTGTTCTACACCATCATCACGCCTATGCTCAATCCCTTGATCTACACCCTCCGAAATGGAGAGGTGAAAAATGCCATGAAAAGGTTGTGGAACAGAAGAGTGAAGAGTGAGCAATGAAACGACAGAGTGCGAGTTTGTAAGATGATGTGAGCTTAGGAAACTGTGGGGAGTGAAAGAGTGGTGTTCAGGAGGGGCTTTCCAGTAATGTTGCTCTGGTTTTAGCACAGCTATTCGGAATAGGGCTGAGACTAAATTCAAGGTTTTACATAACTTTTCTCCTTTGGAAACTGTAAGTCTGAAGGATGTGAGGTTATTGTCAGCTACCAAACCTGAGCATTAGGGATGGTATTGTGGCATTTACCTTCAGGCACCTCATAGCTGTATCTTGGATATCTGTCTACACTTCTCCCAGCATTAGGAGAAAAAACCCAAGTATTTTGAGGGTTTATTCTTTCCTACTAGGTCCTAAAAGCTTCGGAAAGTAGCATTTCCTTACATTTCTGCACAAAGGAGTGATGGTGGTACTAATCTTCTAAGAGTAAACAAACCTTTCAGTACAGCCCAGTGCTGGCAGCTTTTATCTCACATATATTGAGGTGTCTACAACTGAGCAAGCTGCTGAGGAAAGTCAGCAGTCTTTGGGTGGACGGGACTCATTTCATGGTAAAATAGAATCATAGAATGGTTTAAGTTGGAACGGACCTTGAAGATCATCGAGTTCCAACCCCCCTGCCATGGGCTGGGATACCTCCCACCAGCCCAGGTTGCTCCAAGCCCTGTCCAACCTGGCCTTGAACACCTCCAGGGATGGGGCAACCTGGGGGAACCTCACCACCCTCAGAGTGAAAAAGTTCTTCCTAATATCTCATCTAAAACTCCCCTCTTCCAGTTTGAAGCCATTCCCCCTCATCCTATCGCTACATGCCCTTGCAAAAAGTCCCTCTCCAGCTTTCTTGTAGGTGCCCTTCAGATATTGGAAGGCTGCTATAAGGTCTCCCTGGCACCTTCTCTTCTCCAGGCTAAACAATCCCAACTTTTTCAGCCTGTCCTCATAGGAGAAGTGCTCCAGTCATGACCATGAGACCTGTAGGAGGTTATATTAGATCTCTGCATGACAGGGAGAGATGGCAGATTGTACTGAAATGCCAGCAAATAAATAAACACGAAAATGTAAATATCAAAAATGTTTTCCAGGCAGAGCATCCTATTAGCTAGAGTGGGAACTTTCAGTCAGACAACGTGCAGCTTCTCTGTAGCCCATTCAGCTGGGAAATGGTGGCCCATGGTGTTTGCAAAATTGATTGTTGCCTGCTGCTGGAAGCAATCATACCATTGGCATTTCCTTTCTGCTTGCGGTAAATGTCTTGTTATGAATACCCCATTGTCACATGCTGAATCCATGAGTTAGTTATTAAAAAGCTGGTACTAGGTGCAAGTTTGGTCATTTGCTGATGCTGATAACAGGAGGGGAATCTTCTCTTCTTCCCCTGTCAGTGCAATTTCTAGTATTAATAATTACTATTGTTACAGCTCAATGTCAGTACCACGACTCAAGAGCTCACCAGGCTAACAGCTAAAAGCTTTCCTACAGCGGTGAATCTGAATGTGCCTATTTTTATGTATTTGATACTTTCTGGTGAGTGTGCTGCCTGCTTCAGTTTTATTTTCCCTCCTGCCCCTCGTTCCTCAAACACTCATAATCCAAGCTGTCCAGTGACAACAAATGTAAGACATGCAAATTAACACCCAAGTCCAAAAAAATCTCCTGTACTATAACCCTAGAATTATGACTATTCTTGCTTGGATAAATTTCATTTAAAGGGTCCCTGCTGTCTAACACCTTCCCGAGACCTTGAGTTTATGTCATAGGTGACCTTTATAGTCTATCAGTAGAGCAACCCAAGCATGAAGACCATAGACTGACTAATCCACAATGCAGTGGAATTATCAGGATAGTGTTCATGGCTTTATTTAGACACTGAATGAAATTTCATGTTTTGGCCAGTACTCAGGAGCTATTACACTAGTATTATCTAAGGGATATGTATGGCAGTGCAAATATGAGAATTAAATATTTCTCCATACTGAAATACAACCAAGTTCCTAGCTGAACTCGGAAAACATTCCTCATCTTCTTAATAAGAATGTTATTGTTTGGTTGACATTTTCCTCAGCTGTTTCCAGTAAGGAAAAGTAGAAATGCCCCTAGAATCTGGGTGATGCCCTTCTACTGCAAATTGACTGACTGTGGCCAAGGCATGAATTTCCTAAAAACTTCTATTGGCCCCAATATTTTGGGAAGGGAGGGAGAAGAACAGGATGTCCTTGAAATGGTTGACAACTCACTCATTTGCCTCAACGTAACTGATGACACATGGAGATGAAATACAGCAATAAGTCCTTGTTAATTTATGATGGTAGTAAAATTAGAAGTAAACCAGCACTACTTGAACAAAGAATTTTTATAATTTCTCCATATTTCCAGACAGAATAGGAAAAGAAAGAAGTAGCAATGACTGACAGAAGAGGAAGGTTTATCTCCCCTGCTGGTAGGGGGTAAAACCAGGTGTGTAGTCATCAAGATTTCCTTTCCAGAGTTCCAGGTTCTTCTTCACTGGAAGAGGCTACTCCTTTCACCTCCTGAAGGTGTAGCAGAAATGGCCATAAAATTCAGTAATCGTATTTCCTCTTTTTCTAGATTGCATGCTTTCAGAGACTAGCTCTCCATCTCTATAAAGTTCATGCCAGGTGGTGGGTTTGCCTTGGCTAGCGGCTGGGTGTCCACCCAACCGCTCTCTCACTCACTGTCTGCAACAGAACAGGGGGAGAAAAGGAGATAAAAAAGCTTGTGGGTTGAGATAAAGACAGGGAGATCTCTTACCAAGTAACATCACTGGCAGAATAACCAGTTCAAGCTGATTTGAACTTAAGCCACACAGTGGCATATCACCACTGACATCTGTGGTCTGCCCAGACCTTCCTTTGCCTTGGGGAATGAACATTCTTATTAGTTTATCTTTATATCTCATCCTGATGAGGCGTCGATCCAGTCTATCTCTGAGTGACTGCAGTTTCCCACCATCGCTACCTGTCCTAGTTCTGCAGCTTCTCTGATCTCAGGCAACATTTCCTGGTGCCCAACACTGTCTCAATGCGGGGATTGGTAGTACAGGCCTACATTTATGTTTTTATTACTAGAGAATAGGGGGTTTTTTTCATACAAATGGCTTCTAAGTGCTTAGAAGTGTGTGGTGTCTTATCCTCTCTTTACCAGCCTTCAGGACTCCAGGCATAGAAGGTCATTGAGCAAATTGGTGTGCTGTTGCACACCAAGGGACACAGCCACCAAAACTGTTTAATAAGGCCCTCGGGTACCTGCTTGGAGTTTGGTAATGACACAATTCTCACAGGTCCACCTCCACCAGTGGAAAACTATCTTTTGCCTATGTTTAGTACCCTGTATGTTATAGGAGTATTTATATGTTAGGATGGGATGACTTTAGGGAGAAGGAAGATGCGGGAAACACAGAGGTCAGTTCAGAAAGCCTTGGAGGGGTTGCCTCATCGAATCTTTCTGTCTAAATGATAGACAGAAAATGGGACATTGAACCATCACAGTAAAATTTGCCTGTAACTTCTCAGGAGAAGAAAAATCGCTTGAAAACCTCCTGGAACAAATTTCTATGCGACAAGAAACTTAAACAAGAGCAAATATATGGCAATTACAAGCAGGAGGAAGAAGAGTGGAACAATGTCCTGACCTGTCGGATTAATAACTTGAAATAGATCTAGAGTGAATCATTTAAAATGTTTTCAGACAACAAATGCTGTGCAGTTCAGACTTGAAAGTTCATGTTGTATCAACATTTAGTAACTGGGTACAGTAGTAATAATTTTTTCTTCTCTGCTTATGTTCTTCGTATCAGCCATGGCATATTAAAGCCTATGTGTGCGGTTGTGTTTGTTTTTGTGTAAGGCAGAGAGAAATGCTCGGTAATCTGTTGAAAAATATACAGATAAATTTAAATACTACTGTGACATTTTAGTCATTTGGATCCTTCAAGGCAGCTTCATTTAATGTTGACTGCATCGTAGACATCTAGCATGGGGCAGGTATCTGTTCTCCAAGGACAGATGTACTATCTTCTATGGTATAAGTCATCTCACTGTAGTGTAATGATCTAAACAAGGTAAACCGAGTCACGGCTTTAAGGTGTTTATTCCTCTTCATTGATTATACGGGGAGCCAGAGCTGTTTTGCTCAAACTGTGATGCCTGTTTTGCAGGCCTCTGTCTAGTAGAACGTCAGGGATCACAGTTGATGAGATGGTTCACCCTCTCCACAGCTGTGCTAGCTCTGTAAGACTACCGAGCCTTTGGGAGAGGCAGAGAGGGAAAAGTGGGATAATTTCTAAGCTAGTGCTGTGATTTACAGACATATATTCCGAATTATGCATGAAGCAAACCTGTTTGATGGGAAAAGAAAAACAGTCTTTGGGAAATACCATAAAGTGGCAGAGAATAGAGCAGGACCTAGGGAAATTGCTCAGGTATTAGCAAAAGGCAACGGAGGCATATGTGACAAACAGACACTGCTTTTTTAGTAGTAATCTCCTGCTGGCTGATTTATAAACTCTTAGGCAGAAATGAGCAGCTGAAGAATTTCCTGGTGTGACTGTAAATGAAAATGACCATTCTTCTGCTGGTCACATTTTAACGTCCACGAGACAGTGAGCAACTTTAAAAATTACGTTGAGTGACAAAGAAGTAGAGAAACTGTGCAGAGTTTTGTAGCTTCTGCTATGTTAGAAAATACAATTTCTTCAGGAGAGCATGTTGTGTTAACAGCAGGCTAAGAGAGCACTCAACCTACTAAACAGCTGCTAGCTCAGTGGAGAGGAATACCAGTGGAGAACCTCCCAGACCTGCTTTCTGTACGTGCATCTCTAGTTTCAGAGTGGACAAGCTAACTGGAGAACCTTTTTGTTAATTTGTCAATGCAATTAGGAATAGAATATGGAACAGCTTATGGTTGAGCCATATATTGTAGACACGGTGCTTGAGCATGGCAAGTGTTCTCTTTCCATCACAGCACTTTAAACTCCCAGTAGGTAAAAGGACGGTGTTGCATTTTTCCAGCATTTGTGGATCTTGTCCTGTGAAAATGGGATGTGATTCCTCCCTGACAGAATGGGAGCATACGCTCTGTCACACCAACTACAATGCAGAAGAATAGTGGTCATTGTGAGTTCAGGGGTGAGGGTCAGCACGGAGGGACCGGAAACTTGAAAAGGAAGAGGGAAGGCAGGAGTAGAGAGCCAAACAGTCCTCTTTGCAAACACGGCTCACCATAATTTATGATGTGACACTGTGCTTTCTGTAGCAGGCAGAACAGCAGTAAATACATCCTGCTGTCATCACTCATGCACCTTGGAGCTGGAGCACATCCCCTTCTCGTCCCGGTCAGCCCATGACTTCACCCCCACACCTGTGCTATGGGAGTTTGAGCTGAAGTGATGGCACTGGGAAACTTCTCCCGGGTGACTGAATTCATCCTCCTGGGGCTTTCCAATACAAGGGAGCTGCAAGTCCTCTCCTTCACCACCTTCTTCCTGGCCTATGCCATGGTTCTGCTGGGGAACCTTCTTCTCATTGTGACAGTCAGGACTGACCCCAAGCTGTCCTCACCAATGTACTTTCTCCTCTGCAATTTGTCCTTCATAGATATCTGCTATACCTCTGTCATTTCTCCCAGGATGCTGGTGGACCTGCTCTCCCAGAGGAAGGCCATTGCGTTCGAAGACTGTATAGCCCAACTGTTTTTCCTGCACTTTGTTGGGGCATCAGAGATGTTCCTCCTGACTGTGATGGCTTATGACCGCTACACTGCCATCTGCAAGCCCCTGCACTACACAGCTATCATGAGCCGTCAGGTGTGCTGGGTCCTGGTGTCTTCCTGCTGGGCAGGGGGCTTCCTCCATTCCATTGTCCAGACATTGCTCACAATCCAGCTCCCCTTCTGTGGCCCTAACAAAATCGACAGCTACTTCTGTGATGTGCCTCCTGTCATTCGGCTTGCCTGCACAGACATCTATGTCACTGAGTGGCTCATGGCTTCCAACAGCGGCTTAATATCCCTGGTTTGCTTCCTGGTGCTGGTCGTATCTTACACGTTCATCCTGGTCACGATCAGGGTCCGCTTCACTGAGGGGCACTGGAAGGCGCTTTCTACCTGTGCTTCACACATGATGGTTGTCACCCTCTTCTTTGTACCCTGCATCTTCATCTACCTCCGGCCCTTTTCTACCTTCCCCTCTGACAAACACATCTGTGTGATCTACACTGTCTTGTCCCCCGTGATGAACCCCCTCATCTATACCCTGAGGAATAACGAGGTGAAGGTGTCCATGTGGAAACTGTGGAAGCGCTGCAGAGCCTTCTGAGACAAGCTGGGTTTGCAGCAAACCTGGAGTTGCTTTCCTACAGACTAATGGCAGATCGGGGCACGGGAACAGGGTTAGAATCCAACATGTGGGGCAATATCTGAAATCCAAAGGATGTTTAGTTCCAGCTAAGGAATGTAACCTAACCTCGGTTTCCTCAGAGCTGTAGATTTCATTGGTATTCTTACCTCTTGAGGGCTTTAGGTGCTCTTAGTCCACCTACGGATTTTTCACTGCTGCAGGACAGATGAGACATTTTTAAGATTTTTACTATTCACGTGGCTTTGCAATTATAATTGCGTTTTCTTATGATAATTAGAACACCTTTCTCTGCACCCTCAAAGAGAAGGCAGGAGGACCAAACTCCTGAGTACAGAGTGACAGCGGTACGTGGTGATCTTTGTGACACAGTGAGTGAAGTAGAAGTTTTGCATAGGTAGAGCTCAGATGTTTGGGATGAAATCTAAGGAAGAAGGAATTATGCTGCAGAATATAATAAAAACAATTTGAGCACTGGATCTGTGCAACTGGGAAATGTCAAGCAGCCTCTGAACATTGCTTGGAAAGCGTAAACCACCGTTACACAACAGAACTTGCACTAACATGGTTACTGTTTATTAAGAAACATGGAGAAATTTTTAAGGCATGCATAATGCTTTTCCCTGAACTACAAATCAGAAAGATCTGAACAAGTGTGGTCTTTGCCAGTGTCTTTTTTTCCCCTGTTATCTTGTCTTTGCTTTTCCATGTTTGTTTCCATGATGTTCTTCTGTTTCTCCTAAAAATGGATGGACTTTTCCCATCACCACAGCCATTTGTCTGCCATGGCAAGTGATTACAACCTCTTCAAAAACATTACAGAACCCTTCTTAAGCAATTACTTACTGTTACCACAAAAATCTGGTTAGAAAGGAGTTCTGGAGCCTAAGTGACTCCTCTTTCCATGTTGTTGGTGAAAGAATAATTTCCTCTACTTCAGCTCTAAAACAATTAAGTATGTGGAAAAACAGACTGTGCTGTCCACAGCGACTGACTGCTGCTTTTTGGACTGCTTCTTATAGGCATTATCTGAAATAAGAGAAACAAAGTCAGTTTATATTTGAAACTAGGCTTACGTTTAGCAAAGCATCACTTCGGTACAAAGTGGAACTAGAATATTACAGTCTAGGAATCCCAGAACAGCCTTATTCCAGTTTTGGTAACTCCCAGCACTGTAAAAATAAAAAGCAGCTCAAAAAAAGTTTGCACCAGGTTAACAATGGAACCTTTATGTGTATGTATAGACATCGGGAGGTCAAGGGTGTATAGGGAAATCTGGCAAGTAACCCAGTCCTTACCAGAGAGACTTACAAGCAGCTACACGGCAGCTTCTGCTTGGCTCGTACAAGAGCTGCCAAAACACACACCGAGGTGATTTCCCAATTCGTAAAGCAAGGAACTCTGCCTGTGTTGAAATCCACTGTTCTAGCAGAATTGAACAGCAGCTATGACGGAATGATTGGCCTTCTGTCACAAAGAAGAAACAGGAAATGGGAAACAGATCTTTCACCACTGATTACTAAGACCTGGGGAACACAAGTTTTGTACTAACCAGTGTAACTGCTGAATTGCCTCCCACAAGAAGCAAGAATTAATCTTTTTTTTTTTTTTTTCCTGACCTTAGTAGGCGTTATGTATCAAAGACCTTTCTCACCTTAGCCCCGCAGGGTAGCATGGCTGTACCTGACATGATATTTCAGGATACATGAGGGAGTAATGGGGTTATGTTCATATTCAGTCACTTGGATCTCCCAATTTGAAGGACATGGTTTTGAGTTTTTGCTTTCTACACTTTAGCTGTCTGTGATGTAAGATATGCGATGTCAGAAGTAATCAGCTTCACCTGTGTTGCTCATCTGATCTTCTTTTTAGTTAACGACGAAGGTCTGTGGATCCTAGGGCATGAACATGTCTATCCTAAGAGAAGATGACCAGTGCCCAAGAAGTGCTTTTTTTTGACCATGAAGGAAGCTTAGACTGATGAGGTCAGATGGACTCACTTCTGGTGCAGATTTGGGTGAGATAAATCAATGTGCTTATCCATATTTGGGATAACTTGGGACAGCCCATTGCTGAAGCTTATAGCTAGAATCAAACAGCTATTTGGACAGAGTATGTCTTATATCTTGCTGTCACCACATTAATATATAATGCAATGTTATAGTGTTCAATGCAAGACAACACGAGATAATACATTATAAACAACTAGCAGCAGTAAACAATAAATACCACAAAGTCAAGTATCTACAAAATTTGAGCCCTTCAAATTATGGATATATATAATGGTAACATTTTAAAAAAAATGTTAAAAAACGGAAACTTTCCAAACAGTTTCACTTGTGTGGGATCATAATTTTCAAAGAAAGAAATCCAGTACAAGAATTTTCTCCCTCTCTGGCATACCTGTGCTTTACCACCAGATGGCAGAGGCACATATACTAAGTGTGTCTAAACGCAGACACTCATAGGGATGTTTACAGATAACTTAAAGACAGCAGAGATTTTGTTTGTAGGATTTTCTCTAGACAGATAGGATGCAAATTTTTTTAACCTTAAAGAGAGCATAGTCATAATTCTCTCACACAAAAATCATCCAAGGGACAATACATAGAGGAAGAAGTGACACAATCCAGCATTCTATGTGGGGAGATAGCAACAGTCTTTGGGGAAGAAGACTAAAGAAAAGCCAATAGGATTTTATACTGCAATGTGTTTTTTATAACTAAAATATCAACCTTGCAGTAATTAAGTTTCTGTACTCCTTTATCCTTTATAAGGGTAGCAACTATATCACCAAATCCATCAGAAGTTCAGTGTCTGCCATCAGGAGAACACTGTAAGTTTCTTTGTGCTAGAATGACTTAGGAATGGATTCATCCCACCTAGATTAGGGCATCCCGCTGCAGCATCTCCTTCTGGAGCCTGGGTGGTTCAAGGTCCCTCAACAGAGAAAAAGATACCTTTAAAGGGAAAAAAACAGGGAGGGGTGAGTGTGAAGAAGGTGGTGCCATCTGCCAGTAAGCATGTCCAAGTGTTGTCTGGGTCTGGTCAGTCATCCAAGCTGCCTCCATACTCGGTGGAAAGAGGCAGTTCCTAGAAATTATTCATCCCATCCTCAGGCAGAATCACCCTTTGAAAATGCTTGTTTCTTTCTCTCTGATGAATATAGAGGAAGCCTGACTAAACAGGTCACTTACACGCAGCTGAAGTCCAGTGAGGAAATCTTCCTTTATGTTTACCCCAAGTATTGGACATGTCCATGTATTTGAAACAGTTCATCCTGGAGACTTACGTCACCTGTTGGTGTGGTGTGGAAAACGGCATTATGGCACAGTACAAAACTGTGGGATTGGAGCATAAGGCAGGTGGATTTCCAGGGCAGGCGTTTTTACATGTGTATTTGCCATTGTCCTTGTCCGTGAAGCGCAGTGCATCCCAAATACAGCCGGTTTACTGTGCTAACGAAGATTGTCAGAGCATCACGTGGTGCTCCCTGAGCTATTTTCCAGAGCTGCAGCGCATCTCCCAGGCACAGCTGGGCAGTGGAGACAGAAACATCAGGCTTATTGCCTGTATACAACATGGCTATACAAAAAGTAGGATTTGTCTCGCTGAAGCTGAGCTATTTAAATACTAGGTGACTTGATTTAATCTAGTTGTCTAGGCTCCCTTTATGATAGAGGAAAGAAACAGACCCCCTCAGAAGATAAATAATCATATCCCTCTTACAAACTTTTCTTAGGGGTCATAAATAGTCCTCTGGATCTGCTTGTGTACGTCTTTCACTACAGAGAGAGCTGATAGCCTAGTTACTGTCAGGTGAGATTTTTTTTTTTTTTGCATCCCACATCTCCTCCATCTTAGTTGCATTGAAACTCTCGGCTTGTGCTGCAGCGGTGATCTGAGATATTTTATCTGCCCAGGGCACAGGGAAAGCTCTGGGAAGGCTGTATGGAAAGAGCTGAGTGGCCACAGCACCAGCTCCATGTCTGTAGCCATCACGTATCTAATTCCATTTTAAGATTCAGACAATGACAACACAGAAGTCTGTAACAGTTTTCATCTGCAGATTTTAGTAATGGAGTTCGTGGTTCGGTGATTGTCCAGACTTTCCTCAGGAGCACACAGATACCGATCCACTTGTTACATCCCCAGGATAGATACGTGGGGGAAGCTAGATCGAGAATGAACATGTGCCTTGATCCCAACCTCGGTTTCTGAGCAGGTGAATTGCTGCAAGGAAGTGGGAGGCTTTCCACTTTCTCTCTCTCTCCTCTGGTAGAATACTGTCTTAAATCAGCCCTCACTCCCACACCAGTAGAAAGAGGAGGATCAGATGCATTGATGAGTCATTGATCCTCCTGGTCAAGACAGATTTCCAAATATCCCCCATCTTTGTGCAAATGATATTTCCTTTTACTGGTGAACTCCTACTTCTGTAATGTTCCTTTGTGTTAGAAAGAAATATTGAAATATTAAAACATCCTCTGGGTCAACTAGGGTAAATTTCAATTAAGAAAATAAAAATATATAATTCTGATAATATTGAATCATTTCAGTAAAGAAAAGTTTTTATTAGACATTTCAGAATGTATATTATAGAAATCATACACAATCATATAATATTTAATAGCACTCTTATTTTAAATTAGATAAAATGAGACAGGAAAATAGACATGAACCATGTTTTATCTTAACTGAGGCAAATGATTCAATGGTATAAGATAGCAGCTCCTCAGACTTCTTGATCTAAAATATAATAATGGATCAAAGTCAGTCTAAGCCAGCTGACTAGCCAGGCAGCTGGCTTAAAGTAAAAACAGTTTAAATTATTCATAGATCGGGATCGCTTTAGTCATTGGGAGAAACATCCCATCCGGTGCAAAATGCTGTATCTAATCCGAGGACAAACAACCAGATCTCCGGCTGATACGAGAGAGCGTAGCTCCTGCAAAGGGCACATAGCCAAAGTGTAGGTTAGAGGAAACCACCCCGTAGCACACAGAGACTGGTCACCCAGTGACCAGGTCAACATGCTGTGTCCCACTGACATTTCCCAGCTCTGATGAATCACCACCACCTCTAAAAAAAAATCCCTGGGCCAAATAGTACTCTACTACAGCAAATTTTCCAGAGCTTCTTGTGTTGTGGGGTATTAACACCTCCGCTGAAGATACTGGGTTGAAACATTGGTGGTAAAGATAACTTTTGCACCACTGAAGCCTGTAAACCAAACCCTCAAAACAGTGCAAGCACAGTTATGGGAAGCAGGTGGAAAAGTCTTCAGCTGTTGTAAATCAATGCAAGCCTAATCAGAGCCCGTTCTCTGGTCCAGTTACTCAGCTGATGGTAATTTGGTTTGCTTCAAAAATCAGCAGGTATAAATCAGGGGCATCAACAGCTCAGAGCTCATCTGAGCTGCTGGAGAGAGTTCATGTTGGAGGGATCCAAGAGCTGCCCCTGGAAAAAGGTCAGAGTTTCTGCCCATAGAGTGTTACAGTCAGCATGTAGGTGAGCAATATCACTAAATTGCTTCTCAGTGCTAGTATTGCTTTGTCCTGAATTTACTGCTGGATGCTACAGGTGATGTAGTAAATCCAGGAATGTGGTGGGTTTTTTTTTTAAAGGAGGAAGAATCATGGCAAATGCAAAAGGGCAAAAAGTGAACTTTAAGTGGTTGATCTATAAATAATTCTGCATTTATTTCTGTCATGCCAATCTTCAAGTGCGCAAGATTTATCAACTGAAAATAATTGGGAATGTAATTATCTCCCAGGAACAACTTATAGGAAAGATGTCCCCAAAGCTGCAGGGGGGTGAGGGCAGACTGAATTGGCAGAGGTGGCTGTGTTGTAAAATTAAAGTGTCTTAGCAGGACTCTAGAGAGAAGCCACAGAATTGCAATGGGGTGAGTCTAGGAACAGAACTGTTGCTCTGCAAACCAAGGGTGTGCAGATGAGTTTATCTTGGTAATATCTGATCACATTGCTCTCTGTTATTGCCTGGAATGAGGTATGCCCTAGTCCCAGGTTGGGGTAGTGCTTTTCTGCCATTGCCAGCACCTACAGTCTGTACTGCTGCCTGCAGAGACCAGTCCAGGCACTGGTCCAGTCCTCTGGCTGCTTGACCACGTCCTGTCCTCAATGGCTCTTCTTCCTCTTGCTTTGGGCACTTGCTGCAATTAGACTTCTGCCTTTTCCTCCCCCTGTGTAGTCATCCCTCCTTTTACTCCCCCTTTCCTTCCTCTGCCTGTCCTCCATCCCAAGCCAGGATCCTCCCACGCAGCCAAACCCCCAGCCCACCATGGTGGTTCACCTTCTTCCCCAAACAGCCCAGGCTCTTCCTCAACTGAGTCCCTTGCTCTGCCCATTTAAGCCCCATCTTGGCATGTACTCCACAGACTGCACCAGTGTTGGCTGCAGCTGATTCAGCCACCCAGATGTGTGGGCTCCTTCATCTCCAGGTTTTGGACCTGGCCTCGAAGGGACAGTCAGGTTATCCTTGGCCATGGGTTTTTTTTAGTTTGAAAGCCCTTGCAATATAACGAGGCCAGAGCTGATGCTCACTAGTGGGAGCAAACAGCATCTCTGCATGGTTTGTTGTTGTGTGAGTATATTCTGGGGTGCAAAAGGTCTTTTTGGAACGGGGGACTGAAAGCTGTGTTTCCAAGTATTAGCAGCTTTTGTTCAGGTCTGTGGGTTGGTACATACAGGGAGATAGGGTGGAGGTGCCCTGGGTTGTTGATCCTGTCTGAGCTCTGCACTCCCGGGGTGAGTGGAAGGCCTTCCTGGGGGGCTGAGGTTGGGAGAGACGGCCCCTGTGTGATGCTGGTACGGGGGGACAGCTGTATGAGAGTGGGTGTCACTGCAGGGGACAGCCGGTGGCGCCCTGGGAGAAGGTGTGTGCTCAGCCGGGGGTTCAAACTGGTACCAGCAGCTGATAACACCCTTATGCTCCCTGTAAACACATCATCCCTCCCCGGCACAGAGCGCGCCCTCAGACTGCTGCTGACACAGCTCTCCGAGCTCTGTGGGGAAACCTGGGATGTTCTGGTTTGAGTGACACGGGGTTAATTTCTCTTTCAATAATCTTACTTTTCAGCAAGGTCTCTTCTAAAGCTTGGGAAAACTGTGTCTGAATTGGTGAAAATATTTACTTTATAGCCAGCTATAGTATGTAAGTTTCAAGGTCTCAGTGTTTTTGAGCTCGCCAGGTGTGGGGATGAGGAGGAGGGAGACCTGGGCACTTGACCCAAGCTGGCCAGTAGGGTTATTTCATACCACGAATGGCACATTCAATATAAACTAGAAAGTTTGTTGAAGAGTTCTGTCTCTTCTGTGATGCCTGCCACCTTGAGAACTCCTCGCCCCGGTGCCGCAGCCCTGAGCCCTTCCCTTCCTACTGAAGCCGCAGCGCTGGCAGTGTCCCACACTGGCTATCCTGAATATAATCCTCGTATCTTTCATATTGGTATCAGGATCAGTATTGGTTCTTTAGTATTGTTAATGTTAATTATTTCATCTTATTCTATTAAATTTGTTTACATTTCAACCCTCACATTTCCTTGTTTTTTCCCCGATTCTCCTTGCTGGGTGGGGAGGGGTCATGGGGTGAGAGAATAATTGTCTGAAAGACAATAAATTGTTGAGGACTCCTCAAAGCATAACAGGGATGTACACTGTCACACTTCCACGTATACTCTAGGGGAAGCTGCTGCTATTGCCTTTGCTGCTCTACGAGGAAACACTATGCGGACCATAGCATGTGCTGATTTGAAATAATTGCTCTGATTTTGACAAGGAAGCCAAATGCAAATTCCATGTGGTTTTTGGGAGCCTGTGTCTCAAGACAAGCAATTTAATCTAATTGATTTGCCTCTCCAAGAAACAGCTTGGGATGATTTTAATAAGGCCTCAGTAGATGCTGTTAAAAGTTGGTGCCTGACAAATTGCAATGGTGCAACTTGGCAAGTGAGTTTATAAGTGTGTGTAAATTGGCTCCGCTGTGCATCATTAAAATCTGAAGTTCTTTCTCTCCTGGAAATTAGCAGCTCTCTGAGCTTACGCTTGGGTTTGATTATTGCCCTAATCTAGGGGACAGTAAGACTGTCTCAAGGGGAAAAAATTCATTTGAAAACCAGCAGGATCTCTACAATGCTTTTGTTTAAACCCCATGAAAACTGAAGAGATCCTGGTCTAATCAATTTTGTTTAAAGATTATGGGTCAAGCAGAGCTATCTGCATTGCTCTGTTGGGGCCAGAGCTTTAAAACTGCTTGGGTTGCACTTGGTATCAAATATCTCTTTTGTGGGGTGAAACACTGCAGACCGATGAATCTGGTCTTCACAGCAAAACCGAAACTCAGAGATGGTTCTTGGCAAAGATAAGGCTAATCCAGAGCTGTCCCAGGCTCTGCAGACCTCTTCTGGCTGCTGTTCTTTGCCAGAGCCTGACAAATAGGGCACAAAGTCTTGAATAAAATCCCAAATTTAATTTTAGAGAAGACATTGTCAGGGAATCTGACAGTGTGTACAGAGCTCGTCTGGAATGTGAGTTGAATTACCCTAAATGAGCTTATCTTTGTGTCTGAAACACACGTGGTCATTAGACAAAAAGGAGTATTTTCAGCAGCCAAGTCTGTAATCAGTCTGGGCTCATGAAGAGCGTTCTTAGCTGGAGAGCTCAAGACTTGAGAAAGCTTGGTAATCCCATGGTGGGGATCCAATCACTTGGGTTGTGTTATGCTGGGGATGGTCCTTGTGTAGTGAGAGAGGTGGACAACAAAGCCCCTCTCCAACCCAATAGCTGTCCTGGCGCTGTGTCTGAGTTCAGAGATGTGGCCAACACTTCTGGTTTAAACTGGCAGGGACTGGGTACCTCTGATCCAGCATAACATCAGCTGGTGTATGTCTGCCTTCTACAAATGGATTGCTGAGGGGTTTTTGTTGGTTTTTCAGGAAAATGACTGTTTTATTATAAAATACAATGCAGAACTGTAACTTTAAAGTGTGCATCCTCAGCTAGGGATTTCTTGGGAAGGCCACAGCAAAATGAGTATGTTGAGTTGTAGCAAATGACTTTGGATGACTGATCTATTTGGGTGAATTTTCAGTACATTACATATACTACTATATATAACAGCAGCTTAGGGGCATGGGATAGTGCCATCTGAGGGATTTACACTGTCCAAGTATCTCCAGACTGCTTTGAGGTATTATGAGATGAGGAATACTACCGGTAAAATTTTGATGTAGTCTTTTTTTTTTTTTACCTTGAGGCAAAATACTGTTTCTACAAGCAATGTGTCATGTCTGCAGACATTTGGGCTTAAGGGCTAATTTTTTTCCTGAGCAATATTTCGGAGCAGCTCCAATTACTGCATGTGGACTGAAATTTCACTATCTAGTGTATGCAGGGGCTAGTAAGGCTACTCTTATGAAGCATTTATTCATGTAAAAATTCACTATGCCTTGGCAAGCATATGGTAAATACAACTGATTTTATTTATGAAATAACAGCATGACAGGCACAGTTGAGGAAGCTTTTGCTAACTGTTGATTTTCATGAGAGCTTAAAGACTGTGTTTGCATGTGCCACATACCAGTGGTGCACTTTAAACACTAATGGCATGTACAGTTCATAGCATTGTAATCCTGGGGGTTAGGCCTTTGTAGTGTTGGGCTAATGACGTCACAGATAACCTCATTAAATGGAAAGCCTGATTAGATTAGACTGAAAGCCTATCTTGAATACTGACCTATGTTTCTTCTTCTAATAACCCTACTAACAATATTCCTGTAAATATACAACTGAGCACTAGAGGTAGAGTTGAGAGCCATAGCCCAGGGTGGCTGTCACCTTGATGTGGCCAATGCATCCCACTCCAAAAGAAGCATTTAAGATTTATGATGTGAACCTCTGCCTGAAGGTGTTTATACTTGCACATGTTACCATGCCACCGCTTTTTAGAAGTTTGCATTTTGGTGAGATGCTACCACACTTACATCACACTGGCAGCTAGCAATGAGTAGTTTAGCACAAGGTCGGGGATCTCATAGTCGTAGGGGTTGGAAGGGACCTCTGGAGATCTAGTCCAACCCCTCTGCTAAAGCAGGTTGCACAGGATTGTGTCCTTATGTTGCACTAAGGTTGGATAATCAGCACTGGGCTTGAGACATAAAGTCTCAGATTAAAAAATGCTGAAAGCAAATAGGAGGCAAATATTGGCACATCATCTCTTGACAATAGTTTGACAGGGTTTTGAGTATCTGCAGAGAAGGCGACACCACAACCTCCCTGTGCAGCCTGTTCCAGTGCTCCGTCACCCTCAAAGTAAAGGAGGTTTTCCCTCACGTTGAGATGGAATTTTCCATGTTCCAGTTTGTGCCCATTGCCCCTTGTCCTTTTGCTGGGCACCACTGGAAAGAGTCTGGCCTCTTGACACCTGCCCTTCAGATACTGATGAGCATTGGTGAGACCCCCTCTCAGCCTTCTCTTCTGCAGGCTGAACAGACCCAGGGCTCACAGTCTTTCCTTGTCAGAGATCACCTTTGTAGCAATGGGCAGCGATGTACTTTGAAGCCTTGTACCATGGAGAGATTTTATGTGAGGTATTGCCCTCTTGTGGCTGTTCAACGAAAAGATGGGTAACTGTCAGCCAGTCAGTGTAAGTGGCATCTTTAGGAAGATGGAAGGCACAGCCCTAGTTCTTCTCACAGCTATGGGTGAGGTTGTTCTCTTTATTGTATCTCTTTCTGGCATTTGGGTTTATTACAAAATGATTAGTTCTGTTCTTTGTTGCAAAACTTCATGCGAAGTATGATGTTTGCTGGTCCTGGGGCTAATGGCAGTACGCAGGAAGATCTGGACCACATGAATTTATTCTGGTCGCAGGTCTACACAACCATGGCAGGATAGGCCTGTGCTCTGTAACCCTTGGAGAACTCTAATTTCTCTTCTGCGTCTTTATATGCAGAAGTCTTTATTTTAAGAATTACACACTGCAAATGTAGCAAAGAGGCTTTAAGAATGATTGACAAACAGTATCATTGCAGAAGTTCTAGACAGGTAGTACGTCAGATGGGAAGTGGTGCTCCCATGAATGAATGCATAATGTGTGGATCCTTTCTGGAACCAGAGGGGAATTTTTGTTAGCTCTTTGAAGTAGTGCTGGTAATCTATGTTCCTTCTTATGCCAGGGTACGCTTCTGCTTCAAGTAGTGCCTGGATTTCACAAGTGGTTTCTTTTCTGCCATTTCTGTAGGGGCTATACAAAATTAAAAGGTTGCTCCTGTACAAGAATTGGAGATTATACACAAAATCAACATGGAAGGCATTTCCACTGGCACACAATGCTGTGCTAGCTGTTACCACTGCCCTCATCTAAGGTATGCTCTTCTGCAGAGTAGCTGTTGCCAAATTTATTTTGACCCCATATGCGTAAGGGATAGACTTCAGGCTCCAGAGTAAGATAAATTGGTTTTGAAAACAATTCGTGATTGAGTAATTTTAAGGCTGAGTTTGACCTAAAGAAATCAGAAGACTGGACTCCTGTGAGATGTAAAACTTCAGTAACCTGGAATGGCACCTGAGATGGGCTGGCAAGACCTAGGGAGAATGACGCCATCTATTTCTTTTCCCTGGGAGTGGACTCAAGTATCAAGCCAGAGCCCTTTAAAAAAGGTCCTACAACATGAAAGTTGTAGGGATCAAAAAATTAAGGGTGAAGAAATAGTTTATCACATTTCTAGCTCCTTTTGATAATATTCTGAAAAAAAAACCCCTCATATATGCAATAAAGGTAACATCCAGGAAAGCTTCAGAGACACTCCTCCCCAGATACATCCTCACATGTATATAAATCCTCATTAAAGAAAAGAGGCGCTTACCCCTGCAGTCAAGCTAGCATTTTTGCCAGTGCTTGAAGATATCTGTATGAATATTCCTATGCTGCTAAATCTGGTTCTGTCACTGCCTTAATAGACTGATGTCCCTGAGTCTACAGAGAAATATTTTTGTCACGTAGATATTCTAATCGGATGTAGCAAGAAGAAAAAGGATAGTCACATTTCCTGGAGATAGACTACTATATACCAGTAGTTAATTCTTTGTACCAGTGAGTATTTCCGTGTCAAGTGTCTATTGTATTTAACCTAAATAAGTTCCTCATTTTAAGAACCAGTGATGTTGTGATTTAAAGCACCATGTGCCTTTTTCTGCTAACTAAAATATTTTCTTATGGTAGTTTAAGCTCTGGCTTTGGTCCCTTTCAAGCTGGAAGTAAGGTTCTGTGAGAGCATGAGACCATAGATGAGCCTGTCTCAGATGGGATATCATAGTCACCTATTTAATTTGTGCTCTATCTCTTACAAATGAGAATGCGTTACAATATTCATATCATGCTCTAATCTGCAAACAAAGAGGTGCTTGTGCTGAACTTTGCTTTATCTCTCTACAGGACCACTATGTAAATCATCACCGCAAGTAGTGGGTTGCATTTGGTGAAGCAATGCAGGGCAGAGGGAAAGATCCTTCAATGCCAAGACTTCTAGACTTTGAATTGGGAAGAGGATGGTGGGGAGTGGGGCACAACTCGGCTAGATCCTAAAGTACAAATACTGTTATGGAAGCCTATAGGGTAAAATTTATAGGAAGGGAGATCTTTTAATTGGATACTAGATTATATTTCATCTTATATCCCACTGGATAAAGCTGAAAAACAAAATGCATCTGGAGTATACTACCTGCTAGTTGATGACCAGGGATTTAATTCTTCTGTGACAGCATTAAAGACCTATTTTTTTTTCAAGGGAGTAGCTTCAGCTAGTAATCTAGACCCCTTTGGTGATATTAGTACCACTAAAATTATGCTGAAAGGATTTCTAGAGATCTGTACTTCACCCTTTCTGGCTCAGAGTGCAGGTACCTTCAAAGCTCAGTCAGTTTGTGCAGGGCTGTGTCCAACCAAGCGAGCCAACACCGAGGAGAAGCTATCTTCAACTTGCAAGCTGTCTTCTCAGACTGAAATGCTGAACAAACTGAACTTTTTTGATTAATCACTGTTAAGTTTAATACTTATATTCTACTTTTTACATCATATATATGAGAGTAAAATCTAGATTTTGAGTGTGGCAATGCACTCTCTTACACATGATGTAAAAAATCTAGATTTTGAGTGTGGCAATGCAAACTTGCAAATGTCTTTGAACCGCAAACCAAACCCCCCAAAATCGCAGTCCTTAGAAGGGAGATGAAATTTTCACTAAGCTACAACTTCTTCTTTCTTCCAGGTACAACTCTGCTATCATTTCTACAATGAAAGATAAGATGCAGAGGATCAACCTATCAACAGTATCTGAATTTGTTCTCGTAGGCCTTTCTGATGCTCCGGAAGTCCGTTTTCTTCTCTTTGTGCTGTTTTTGATCATTTATTTGGCCACCATGGCAGGCAACATCACAATCCTTGTTGCTATTAGCACAGATGCTCGTCTACACAACCCCATGTATTTCTTCCTTGGCAACTTATCCTTACTGGATATCTTATGTCCCACTATCACTATGCCGAAGATGCTGGAGGCCTTGTTGCTTGAGAATAAAGTGATTTCATTCACTGGCTGCATGCTCCAGCTCTTCTTCCTCATTGATGTTGTAGGCACAGAGATTTTTCTCTTGGCTGTGATGGCATATGACCGTTATGTTGCAATATGTCATCCGCTGCAGTACATGAACATCGTGAGTATGAAACTGTGTGCTTGCCTAGCCATTGGCACCTGGGTAGCAGGATTTTTTAATTCTCTGTTGCACACATCTTTGATTTTTACACTCTCTTTTTGTGGTTCTAATGAAGTTGATCAATATTACTGTGATATTCCGCCTATGATGGCCCTCTCCTGCTCATCTACTTACAGTAGGGAGCTGGTAATTCTCACAGTTGCTGGTGTCCTTGGAAGCAGCGCTTTTGTGGTCACTCTGATCTCCTACATCTATATCCTGGTGGCTATCCTGTGCATGAAATCTTCTGAGAGCAGGCACAAAGCTTTCTCCACTTGTGGTTCTCACTTGACAGTTGTATGCCTCTTCTATGGGACCACCATTTGCACATATGTACGGCCTTCCTCCACCTACTCACCTAATCAGGATAGGATAGTTTCCATGCTTTATGGAATCCTCACTCCCCTGCTAAACCCCATAATCTACAGTCTGAGGAACAAAGAAGTTAAGTGTGCCCTAAGGAGAGTGATCAGCCAGATAAGAACTGCTTTAAGAAGACAAGAACACCTTTCTCGGCCTCTGGCATCCTCTAGAGCCCCAGCGATTGGATAGGCACTGTGGTTTGTGACTGATCTTCTCTAACTTTAGCCATCTAAAAGCTAGATGCTGGAATCAAAACTCCTTCTCTGGGCTCCCTTTACAGTCAAGAGGCAGAGGTGTGCAGCTCCAGAAGGCCAACTGAATGATGCAGTTTTAGGTCCTCACAGAAGGAGGTGACTTCAGCTGACAATGTCTTTCTCCACTGGGCACAGAGGAAGATGAAAGGAGAGCCTCAGCCTTCGACACAGGTGTTGGATGTATATCTTAGAGGTGGGAATTGGTACTGTAGGCACACTTAGATATACATTCTTATGTACTGAAGCAGCTTATAGGACTGGTGCATCTCATTGACTGTGTTGCTCCTGTAGAAAACATAGGCGTATCCTTTGTGGGAGACTGACTGTAAGGAAGGCTCCTTTGCCATCACTTAAGGTCATCAGTCTGCATATGTTTTCAACCAGTGTGCCAAGAATCCAACTGCAACACCTCCAGTGCCACCAGGCCCAATCTGGCCATAGTTTGCACCATGTATCTCAAAATCAGTCTGCCAGGGTGCAAATTGACTTCTGTAAATTAGAGATGTCAACTATGCTGATGTCTATACACTAGATGGCTTTCTCAGCCTCCTTTTATGGCCAAGGGGCTGAAGGGAGGCTTTGCAGTCCTGGGATTTGTGACAGTTACACAGGCACACTCTGGCTTTTCCCAGTGTTGGCAGACTGAAGGAAGGTTTTCAGAGGGTGCTTTAGGTCTGTGTGAGCCTGTAACTAGGCAGAGTGCTTCATTCCAGGTAAAAAGTGAAGGCATGGTAGAAAAAAAAAATGTGGAAATGGATGTGTGGAGAAGGGGGAGTGTCATGCAGACTCCTCCTGTGCATTGTGGCTGTAAATCTATGTGTATATTTTGGCTACAAGGCTCTGTGCTGGGATGATAAACTCTCACAGCATGAGATGGACCTCAGGCTGTGTTAAAGTGCTGTGGCATGTCATTCCAGCTGTTGTGCCTGCTGCAAAATAACTGATGTGACTTTGTTTGCACACTACTCCTTACTAAAATGTAATGTCAAGGATGTCTGTCCTATTGGATCTTTTTTTTTTGTAGTTGCTGTCTTGGTGTAAGGGATAAGCAAATGACTTTCCTGCAGGAACTCCTGTCTTAGTAGTAACAAATGCACATTCTTAATATTAAACCAGTGGTAATAATTTAAGCTTTATCCATTCACAGCTGTCAGTCATGTTGACAACGGGTTCAAAAGTCAACTGTAATGATCAAACAGCTTTTCCCTAGGGAAATGCATTATGGATTTTCTGGGATTTTCTTTTGTGGTGTTTTGTGTGGGTTGGTTTTTTTATTTTTTTTAAGTATATCTCACTAACCTAAGAAAATGCATCTAAGTCCATCCAAGATCACTTAAATTTCAAAGTTGGTAAGGCCACCCATGTAGCTGTAATGCTGCAGAGCTTCCCACAGAGTTTGACGTCCTGACCTACGGTAAGATTGGGATTCATTTCCCTGAACGCAAGTTTTAATGGCCTGCCAGATAACCCGAGGTATCTTTCCTGGTCCATAGTTCCTGCTCCATAAAAAGTGCAGACTACCTAGAGTCATGTTTCACTTCCACCAAATAAATGAGAAGATCATAAGTACTCTACCACCACGCAGGGGCTATCTGCCTATCATGAGCAGAGCAACAGACATTTACATAGGGTTTCCTGATTCTTGAACTATGACAGTGGAAGCCACTTTAAAGGAAAAAGCCGTTTGTTCCAAAGCCATCTGACAAATTGCAAGATGTGCATCAATGTGGACAAAGTGACAGTCTGTACCTAATGCACACAGAAAACTTGGTATAGGCTGGAGCACCATTCTGCTTCTGGGGTCAGTTAACTGCTCTGCAGGGTCCCTCTTATCAATGCTTTTAAATACTTAAAGGCAGAGTGCCAGGTAGATGGGAACAGTCTTGTTCCAGTGGTGCCCAGTGACAGGACAAGAGGTAACGGGCACAAACTTGAGCACAGGAAGTTCCATCTAAACCAGAGGAGGAACTTCTTTCCTTTGAGGGTGGCAGAGCACTGGCACAGGCTGCCCAGAGAGGTGGTGGAGTCTCCCACTCTGGAGACATTCAAAACCCACCTGGATGCTGTCCTGTGCGACCTGCTATAGGTGACCCTGCTCTGTTTGGGCGGTTGGACTAGATGATCTCTAGCGGTCCCTTCCAACCCTGACCATTCTGTGATTTCCAGAGGTCCCTTCTAAAACTGACCATTCTGTGTACCAGAAATTGCTGCAGACATTTATATAGGGATGGGGAAGGAGCAGCCATGCTCAGTTTCCTTGTATAGCTGAAGGTTTTGGCTGTTAAACCTAGGACTACGAGATCAGACTTGCTCAGGAAGCATTTCTTTTACAACTCACCACCTTTTTGACTGGTTGGTATTGTGTCTGTTGGCTAGGAGAGCAGCAGTCAGCCAGGAGAACTGGTCTGAGGGCTGATGTGTGTCACGTGTATGTCTGGATGGAGTAGGGGACAGACCAGCCTGGCGAAGATGACTTCAGATGTGTAGATGTGAGAGCAACTAGTTGTATGATAAAAGGAGACTTTCCTAGCTTCATAGCTGAGGAAGACCCTCCCAGCCTGCACGGGTTTGGCACTGAGCAGTAGTGGGGTAGAGGGGGTGGTCATGGCCGTGTTTGTCATGCCACAGCTGCACTGTCCAGAAGCCCATCTCCTGCGTGGTGCCCTCTGCCTGGCAGCTCCCCCATTCCCAGCAGCCACCTGCAGCCCAGTGGGTTTTGTCCCTGCTTCAACCTCTTAGCAGTGGTGGCTGGAGGCACGGAGGGATGATCCTGGCAGGCAGGGAAATGCCAAGAGCTGTATGGCAGCTCCTAGGAGATGTTGGTGAAATAGATGCCCCTGAGGCTCTCAGAGCACCAGGTTGGGGCGAGCTGTCTGAGGGTCTGGAGTTACTTCTAGGATGGTGCAGGCGCTATGGGGAAGCAGGGAAAGCCAAGGAGGGGAGAGAGGGATTCACGTGGGAAAGAGAAGATGGAGATGAACCCCTGCCCCAGCGTGAAATGTTTCTGCTTGGCCACCTGCACAGACAGACTTTTCACTGAATTCAGTGCGTCCTAACTGGATAGGCAGAGCAGGAGAGATGTGAGGTTCTGCTTTCCTGCACTGCCCTTCTCACCCATCTTGAATGTTTTGGCAGACCTCTCTCTCATCCTGGAACAGAGGTGCAGGGAGTCAGGGAACCCTTCTGGTGTCTATTTCTCTTGGATTTTAGGAAAGACCTCCTGTGACCAGTGTTCCTGCTCTCAATTCAACCTTAATTCCTCTACGTCAGAAGAGCTGAGGGGGGAAAAAAACAATCCTGGTCGTCTTATAGTGCATTTTCAACCACAGGGTTCTTCCCTAGTGAAGAATTGTAGACAATTCAAGGTAGTAGGTTGTATTTGTTCCTGTGGCATCATAAGATGTCACCTCTAATGTCATCCTTTTTGCTGGCGACTGGCTTCTATGTTGGTATCCTTAGCTTTACCCTTAAGCTAGGCAGTGTGAATAATTCCTTTTCAACACAACCATCCCTCCACCTAGGTCAGGGAGTTCAGAGTTTAATTTCAACACTCCCTGAAATGCAGCCATTGTTGAGCTCTTCTAGTACTTAATGACTTCATAGTCTCTGAGTAACACCTTGTTCTACCTCATAATGGTAACAAGATGTCTCTATCCTGCTAGATCCTACCCAGGTAGTTTATGTGCTTCCACATATCAGATGGTAGAAACAGAGGTCTCCACTTTTCCCAGCCGGAAATTGGACACAAAAATCCTTTCTCTCTTTCAAAATGAAACCTCAAATATATTAAATGATGTCTTAAGGATTAGTCATGAAATCTCTCTCCTCTCTGCTTGTTGGGTGTATATTGTTCGGGATGTTGCTGGAATCCTCCATTCCCTTCAGAGTGACCCCTTTCTGACATTAGGAGAAACACTGAAGGTTTCCTTGGCTGCAGAAGGATGTTTGACGTGTGTGGTATGGTCAGAAATACAAGCTTCAGGACTGTTGTCTTGATTTACATGCATCCCAGCTCTCATTTCTCAGTGGATGACGACAAAGCGGCCGCTGTGATCTGTGCCCTGGGTGATCCCCATACTGAACCCTCTGATCTACTGCCCGAGAAACAAGGAGGTGAAGGCTGCGCTCAGGGTGCTGGTGCACAGAAAGAAAACTCTGGAGTAGAGCAAAACTTTGACGCAAGACAGAGCTTGACTGAAGGCCACCTCCTCCCAGCTGCATGAGCTGTAATTTTACTCTGCCTTTACGTTCTGTTTGTAGAAAAATGAATGTTGTCTTTTGCTTAAAATAGTATGCCAGCCTCTCTAATGGAGCACCATGACACACAGCACTGTCTGTATTCTTTCTCCTAGGGTGTGAGCCAGTGTTCAGGATTGGGAAGATGTGGTGTGATAGAAATCTGTAGCAGAAGTGATAAGCAATGACAGAAGCAGGTTGTACTCAGGCAGGCAGTGACTGTAGAAAATGGCATGTTTCCATCAAATCCATCAGGGCAGGAGGACAAAGAACAATTACACAAATGAGGCACTGTGGTGAGTATAATGCCAGTTGCAGAAACAGGCTTGAATGTCTATGATTTGTACTTCGGAGGGCCTCTGTTACCTGCACATCATGATGGCAGCAACCCCACGTTCCCCACTACATGGCTTCTCCCAAGTCCTAGTGCAGCTCCCTGCTCTTCCAAGGTAGCTGGAAGCACTTTGAGTAAAGGAGTTTCTTCCACAGAGACCAATCATGTGCAACCAAGTCTTAACTTGCAGATCCCTGTGTAGTTCCTGGGCAAAACACTGGACATGCTCTTCCTGATCATCTACAGCATGTCCCATGGGAGTGGTTCTTACCTTGATAGGACGAGGGGTAATGGGCATAAACTTGAACATAGGAAGTTCCATCTTAACATGAGAAGGAACTTCTTCACTTTGAGGGTAGTGGAGCACTGGAACAGGCTGCCCAGAGAGGTGGTGGAGTCTCCCACTCTGGAGACATTCAAAACCCACCTGGATGCTGTCCTGTGCAACCTGCTGTAGGTGACCCTGCTCTGGCAGGGGGGTTGGACTAGATGATCTCCAGAGGTCCCTTCCAACCCTAACCATTCTGTGATTCATCACAGGGCCATGGTGCCCTATATGAAACCCCACGCATGCTTCCAAAGCTGCTTGCTTTGCTGGTTGTTGTCCACTTGCAATTGAGATCTTTAAATTAAAAAGATCTGACTGGGATCCCCAATAGGTCTTTTTTTTGTGACCTCATTGTTTTGCTCAAGAGCTGTGTTTCCTCTATTTCCATTACAGCTGGATTATTTTTTCCCCAGTGGCTGTTGCACTTAATTTGGGTCATTTTATATGACAGTACACTGGGGTATAATTAACTTTCCTCTGGAGAAAAAAAAAATGGAAAAAAAGGAAGCAAAACAAAACAGCAGAGTGGTTGGTAATTGCTTCTTTGTGGCATGAGGCACCTCTGGAGACACATGGAACACCAGGGACAGATTTCAAAGGCAAAAACTGGCTATTATGGATCTTCAGGATGACAGAAGCTGTGCAAACTGGAGTGTGCCTTGCTTTCGTAGGACCTGAATAAATCCCAGTGCTCTCTTATGCCTGCAGGATGGCTCTTGTGTTGGAATAATACCTCGAACTAACATAAACTGTCAACTGAGTTACCAGAGGTCTGAGTTTACTTAACGTTCACACCCAGCATAGTGTGCCTCCTCCACTCTTTCTCCACAACGGGTTTGTACCAACCTCTGAGGCCCTCATGTATCCAACATCCCAACCCACCATTTCACATTATAATTTGAGTCATTGCAACTTGGGCTTAGTTTCAACTTTTCAGGGAAGCGGTCATGGTATCAAGGCTGTCAGAATTCAAGGAGCATCTGGACAACACTCATAGTCATATGGTCTGGTTTTAGGTAGTCCTGTGAGGAGCAGGGAGTTGGACTCAATGGTCCTTATGGGTCCATTCCAACTTGAGATATTCTATAATTTTATGATTCTATGAAATCAGGATGGATGGGCAAGAGGTCATTCAGCCTGTCCCTTCAACCCTCTGTAGAAATGTGTCTACTAGTGATGGACATGGTCAGCCGCCTCTCCTGCAATATACCTGAGAGATTATCCTACCCCAAAAAATAGTGGTTGCCATCAAATAGAATTCTTCTTGGGCATTTAGTAGTTATTTCCTTCTCTTCAGAAACAGCAAAGACTTCTTTATTCCCTCTCTTTCTTCAGGTTCCTTTATGTAATTGGGAACTGTTATGTTTTTCCCCTCTTTAACTTCTCTTCCACAGAAGTTTGCAGCCCCGTATCTTTATTCCTTTGCCTTTCGGCCAGATTTTCTAGATTTTGATCATGGCTGTTGCTCTCCATGGTGGTCAACCTTCTGGATGCATTGTGCACAGCAACAGACAGCACACTTCAGGCGAGGTATTGCTACGGCCAAGAGGATGGGCACCTTCCTCCTCCGAGAGCTGCAGCAGTAGCCATGCACTGGTAGATCTCAGAGGTAATCTTGTAGGGCTGGGGATTGCTTTTCTATAGAAATGGGATGTAGGACTGAAAACATCTCTGAATCATCTTTCGTCCTTGTGGGCAGCTCTATCAAATCCTTCTTTTCAGGAGCTAATCCAGGATTTAGTTGCTTGCCACCTACTTTCTTACTGCATAGCTTGAATCGGGTTCCACCACTGGAGGAGGCCCTCAGAAGCACTAAAGAGGATGCGTTGATTTTACAAGCAAGTGCTAAGGGAGATACGATGCATCATCTGCATTGCTACAAGAGCTTATTTCCTGAGTGTGCATCTATCTTTAGTTACCATCACCTTCAAGAAGTGGCCCCCTGCTGGAACCGGCTAGAAAAACAGCTGGCTCCCCTGGCTGCAACTGGTGAGTTAATGGAATCCCCAAACTGAGCTGGTCTTGGGTGTTATGTTTCTGAAGGGAACAACTATCTATATTTTGCCCTCCAAGCTCAAGAGTTACCATCACAGAACTGGATAAAATGTGGAGACTGGGATGCTGTGGTGCAAGCAGAGCTTGGTCCTCATACAAACAAGTGCAGCTGTGAGCAGAGGGCACCAAGTAAGCCCACCACACACCCTCCTGCACAAGCCAGAGGAGTACAGGGATGCACAGCAGCAGGCAGAAATGCAAATCAAGGACTTGCAAGGAATGACTGTCCTGTCTGGGCCTCTCCCAGCAGAGCCATCAGCTCCAGTGTCCAGTTGTGAAACCCATCACCATGAGCCATTGGGAGCAGCTCTCCAGATCAGGTGGATCAGCTATGGGACCTGGAAAGTCTTGGCCAGTGTGGTGGTCTGTACCAGCAACAGGAGCAGGGCTGCAGTCTTGGGAGCGCATATGTCCAGGTGTCAGCAAGTGGGGAGACTGCGTGTCTGAGCCCAGCTGCTGGAGGATCCACCTTTTGCGCATACGTATATATTTTCTCGGTAGTGGATTTCCATCCTGCTCTGCCAGAGGAGGGGGGCGGCAGGATGAGGCCATCGGTGCTGTCTGTGTTAATGTGGGAGCTCTGAGTGTCTGTCTGTGATCTGTGTGGCCAGCCACGCATAGAGATACACATATGTATATGCATATACGTGCATAGATGTACACATGTGCGTATGTGTGCTCTGTGTGCACACGTCTGCTGGACCACATCTTCAGCCTCACCACTGGGTGGACCTGGGGACATGCAGCAGCCACAGCCTCCCCTCTCTTGGGCTGTTGGATCACAGGTGATGTATTTCCCTCCAACAACCTCAAAACCAGAAAAGCGAGACTATGATAGGAAACTGATTACTGTATTTTGATTTGCTTTTTCTTTAATATATACCATTTCAACCAAAAAATGCAGTACAAACAAAAGTACATGTACCCGAACTGGCCATTGCAAAGATAAACACTGATTTCCTAAACCAACCTGTTAATAAACAGTCACTGTAGTTTATTCTCCAGAAACACAGGAAGAAAAAAATGTTCCGATTCAAATCCTTCTACAAAAACGTAGTCTTGTGCTTACTTTTTTTGTCTTGCAACATTAAGTACATAAGTAGAATTGCTTATCCTCTGTGCATGTATTATTTCCGATGTTTTCACAAATTCCCAAAACATAAACTTCAGAGAGAAATCCCTGCAGGATGCCCTTGGGGAAATCTCACTCTGTTTTCCAGGTGCCCTAGAGAGGCTATGATGATTTATCCCATGACCATGGGACCGATGGGACATCATTCTGGTTTCATAAAGACCGACAGAGCCTGTGTTTGGGCTTCAGCATCATAATTTCTGAGTGTGGGTCTGCAAATTACACAGGAGACCTTTGAAACGAGAGAGGGTGGGTGAATTTCTGATACAAAGTCATGCTGTATGGTTAGGGGCTGACTGTCCTCATCAGTCTCTTAACAGCTAAATAATTTTGTGAGTAGGCAAAATCTTCCATCAACACCTGCTTGATGATCCAACCTGCCTGTAGTTTCACTGGGATGGAGGAGAATGGTGAAAAACTGCAGAAGCTCTGATGTAAGGTAGGAAAATTAAGGCTCTTATTAAGAACCTAGTGATAAAAAATGCGGCAAAGATGCAAAACAAGAGGAGGAAAATGACCATGCACATTGAGTGCACATGGAATAACACTTTTACACATGAATTCACAAGGACATTGAGTATCACAGTAGATAATAAACACAACAAACAAGGATTCTTAGTTTAGCACTGTATTTAGCGCACAGCTGAAATTGAGGAACCGAGGGAAGTTTTAAATCATAGTTGTTGGAAATAACTCTTCAGGTGTCAATATCTTGCACTGGTCACCGTTCTCAGAATAACGGGAATCTCAAAAAGAAAATATGTATGGACAAAAGGCAGTCTGCAGACAGGCTTCTCAAGCGTATTTCACTGTATCACCCCCAGAAGCTGCAGGAGAAGAAAGAGACATGAATGAATGAGAGAATAAACATGACTACTGTAATCTGTAAGAAGGAGTTTTAGGGACTGGTGAGATTGAATACCCCAAACTTAGTATGCTGCCCTTGCCCACCCAGGGGCACAACCATCCCTGGGTTTATCACACCTTGTTTCGATCAGAGGATGTATGGAGAAATAGGACTTTGTAGGTACCTGTAGGTAGCAGGACATGACATTTGCTGCTGTAGATGGTGCAGGCAATATTTGACACCAACGTGGAATTGCAAAAGAGTAAATTTTCTCTCATTGGCATGGCTGCTCCATCATCTCATCTCATTCCCCCGCAGTTAAGTTGCGTTTACTTACTCTGGACCTTCACTTGAGGGTCACATAATATACGAAGGCCACTTGCTCTTGCTAAGTATTCTCTATCAGTATTGTTGCTTCACAAAGGCAGTGTTTACTTTAAAATTTTTAATGCTGTGTATGATTGGTCTGTGGGATATAATTTCCATGTCACAGGAAATGAAATTGTTATTACTAAGGAACTTTATAATTCGAGAGTCCTGAGGTATTTTAGCAATAAGGATTCAAAAATCGGGTTACTGTATGTTTTTCATGGGAAGAAAACTAGCTGTAACTCAAAAAGCATTCAGGCATTCTTAAAGTAACTATGAGAAAAATCACATTTCAGGAATCATTTATCAGTTACAGCATCCAAAACACATTTTAGAAATATGGTAACAAATAAATTTATTTTGTCAAAAATACACACTTGGTTACACCTTAGATCATTCCTTCCTTTGCCTTATGTGCAGACTTTTTCCTCTTGGGAATCTTAACACATATTTAGACACCCAAAGTGTAGCTCCAGGCTGTCTGTCTACCCTCTCATTAAATGCAAGAAGTAAGCAAGTGATAATTGACTTCAAATATCTGAGAGCTTTTGCAGATGGATAGAATTGCCCTGTGGAAGTGTCTGACTCCAATCTTAACAAGCATATTTTCTGATAATGATATTGAGAGCTTCTCAGTAAAGACATTAGTGGGAGTGAAAGACAAGGATTGTGTCATGCACCGAGTTGGAGGAACCTGCTGGCACTGTATTACATATTGGAAAATCCTTTCTAAAGCCTATGAAAGTGAGAGCTAAAGGTATGTCTTAATATACTGAAAGGGGGTTTGGAAGGTATAAAATTGTTTTGAGGAAGGTTGAATGATAAAAACTTCTTTATAGAGAAGTAATATGTCATTCTGTAAAAATGCTGAGGTTATTCTCACTTGATTGATCCCAGAAGCTTCTGCTTAGATATGTTTGATAAAATCTATATTGTTTAACTACAATTGGTTCTGGATTTTTAAATGAATGATAGGTATTTTAGATGTCTGCTTGAGCAGTTTTGCGTTGGCTACGCAAAAGTAGACCAAAATTCTGAACTGGAAAGGAAGTAATGAAGGGAAAATTTGCCTCAAGATTTAGTCACTTTGGCAATCTTTGGTCCAAATGTTAAAAGTGAAAGTGCCAGTCTTCAGGAGTTATGGTGCATGATGGTCTGCAGGGAGACAGCTGGGGTTGATCTCCTCTCCTTTTCAGCATCTGCAGTGCAAGTGTCAATGTCTGAACGGGTCATCCTCAGAGGGTGAGTTGTCTTATCCCAAGAAAAGTAGTTCATAATAGGTCAGAAGAGTCACTTTTGTATGTTGCCTGGGAGGCTAGACAGCTCGTTTATAGCTGTGTATAGCGCGGTCATCCAAAGCAAGATGGATCTCACTTCTAACAACCAAGGAATCAATGCCAGAAGGAAGGAAGGACTACACCTGGTCTGTGGAGAGATAAAAAGATACCGGTTCCTAGACTAAAAAGCACAGTCACTGTCCCCCAGGATGTTAAATTCCAAGTTATGCTTTCACTTTGTGATGGGACCTTGTAGTAAGTGTAGCCTTAAGATGTTTGAAATGAACTAGATGTTTGAAGTACAGGAGAAATTGTCAGTGTGAACAAGGTCACGTGATTGCAGCTGTGGACAGGGTATTTATGAAACGCTTCATGTGCCCGAAAGAATCCTTGTGCAGATATGGGACTTGAAACTGGAATGGAATCACAAGTCAAAGGCGAGGTTGTGACAAACGGCCTTCTGTTAAGGACTTAAGAAAAAAACCAAACTTCTAAGAACTGCTGATATTTCTTCCAGGGATGGCACTGTCATTGCAAGAATTAAATCAGCAGTTCTTACTTTTTTTTTTCTATTTAAATTTGATGGCAGCATCAACTTTTTACATTGGTATTTATGAAGTGGAAATTGCATCAGGAATTTTTTCACCCTCTTCCCTCCACATCTCTCTGCAGTGATGTAAAAATGGCTGATGAGAACTGCACCGAGGTGATCCAGTTCACCTTCTTGGGCCTCACAGAGCACCCACAACTGAAGCCCATCCTCTTCATGCTCTTCCTGGGCACCTACGTGCTGACATTAGCGGGAAACCTTGGCCTGATCGCTCTGATCAGGGTGAGCTCTCAGCTGCACACCCCCATGTACTTTTTCCTCGGTAACTTGTCCTTATTGGACGTTTGCTACTCTTCCACCATCAGCCCCAAAATGCTGCTGGACCTTCCATCAAAAACCAAAGCCATTTCTTTTGCTGGCTGCCTCACGCAGTTTTATTTCTATGCTGTTTTTGCCACAGCTGAGATTTACCTGCTGGCTGCCATGGCCTATGACCGCTATGTGGCCATCTCCAAGCCCCTGCTCTATCAGGTCATCATGTCTTCTGGCATCTGCGTGAGGCTGGTCGCTGTGTCCTACCTTGCAGGGCTGCTGAATGCCATCGTGCACACAAGCGCCCTGCTCTGGCTGTCCTTCTGCGGTCGCCTGGTCATCAACAACTTCTACTGTGATGGGCCACCCCTGTTTGTTGTTGCCTCCACTGATGCGCATCTCAATGAGGGTTTAATGTTTGTGTTTGTGGGTTTCAACATGATGACCACCAACCTGCTCATCCTCGCCTCCTATGCCTGCATCGTGGTGGCTGTGGGCAGGATGAGCTCTGCTGCGGGCAGGCGCAAAGCCTGCTCCACCTGCGCCTCCCACCTGGCAGCCGTCATCATTTTCTACGTGTCTGCTACTTTTAATTACATGCAACCCAGTTCATCGAACTCACTGGAAAGCAAGAAAATCGCATCCATCTTTTACACCATTATCATCCCTATGCTGAACCCCGTGATTTACAGCCTGAGAAACAAGGAGGTGAAGCACGCCCTGACCAGTTTTATCAGGGGGAAAATGCACTTCTGAAAGACAATCTCATGTTATATTATTTTCCTTTTTTTCCTCTAAGGAGAATGTTTCATGTAGGTCTCTGAGACTGTTGCCTCCAAAACCGTTTGGTACCTCATATGTTAGGGTTGAAAAATTAATCGGTCTGGTATGAAACTGTGCCCGCTAACATAGCTACACCGGTCTTGTCTCTGGTACAAATTTCTTGCCCAGTTACTCTACCTCCCATGCCATAATCATGCTGCTGCTGTGCAAAACAAGGTAAAAAGTAAGTCTACAGGCAAGAGACAGTAACAATCTGGATCTTCACACAGAATCATAGCATGGCAGGAGTTTGACAGGACCTCTGGAGATGACCTAGTCTGACCACCTGCTCAAAGCCAGGTCAACCAGACAGGCTGCTGAGGAATGTGTCCACCCTGAATACTTTTAAGGATGGAGACTCCACAACCTTTCTGGATTTTCAGTGCTTGATCACCTTTACAGGAATAAAGCTTTTTCTCATGTTTAAATGGAGTTTCCTGTATTTCAGTTTGTCTTCTCACTGGGCACCACTGAGAAGAGTTTGGTTCTGTTCTCTTTATTCCTCCCCCAACAGGTATTTATGCTTACTGAGAAGATCCCCCTGAGCCTTCTCTTCTTCAGGCTGAACTATCTGAGCTCGCTCCTGGTATGAGATGTTCTAGTCCCCTTCCCTGGTCCCGCTGCAGCATGTCTTTGTGTCTCTTGCACTGAGAAGCTGTGACCTGAAGACGGCACCCCAGGTGTGGTCTCACTGACTCGACCTGCTGGTAATGCTTTTCCTAATGCAGCCCAGGAGGCTTTTCACCTTCTTTGCCATGAGGGCTGGCTCATGGTCAGCATGGTGTCCCACTGGACACCCAGGTCCTTGTCTGCCAAGCTGCTTTCCAGCTGGTTGCACTCCAGGCTTTACTGGTGCCTGGGGTTATTCCTCCTTGGCATTTCCCTCTGGTGATCTCCATGAGGTTCCTCTTGACCCATTTCTCCAGCCTTTCCAGGTCTCTCTGAAGGGCAGCACAATCATTTGTGCCACTCCTCCCAGTTCTGTATCGTCTGGGACCTTGCTGAGCGTGTAGTAGCTGGAATTCACTCAAAATGTTTGCAGCTACTTAGAACCATCACTCTTTTTTGTTTAACTAGAACTATTTGTTTCTATTTACTGTTTTTGTTAAGCAGTCTGACTGCAAACCGTATTTCCAGACTGCCTGGTGCACGTGCTAAGTGAGCATGAATTTTAATGTGCAGTACTAAATGAAGAATACTTTAAAAGCCACGCTAAAATATAAAGTTTTATTGATTCTAAACAAACTTGTCTTATATATCTGAATATTTCTAGGCCGAATCATAAAATGTTGCATTAACTTATCTGGTGAACACCATTGCCCTCCAGGATAGTAACTGTACAACTTCATAACCTTTAACTGAATATACTTTTCTGTATATATAAAGATCACATTAAATGACCCATTCAAATTCATTTTATGACCCTTTTCTTCAAGTAAATTTTCTTTTCTAGATCATATCAAGAGCCAGAGGTGCTTTTTCCTTTTGCTTAGTTCAGCACAGAATATGAAACAGCGATCGAGTACAAAACCTGCGGCTCTGAGCTGAAGTTAACACTTTTTATTGCCCCCTGTTCATGGCTTTGTACATAGATATGCTGCATTTCATCAGCCATCCTATTGCTCAGCCTCTCCTCACGCATGACGCCCCTGAGACCACCTCAGGGTGAAGAAGACCCCTGCGTTGTGCTCGGTGTTTCTTCATTCTCCCCATGCTAACACAAGATATCTCCGTGTCGCGTCGAGGATCTCACCCCACGCACCACCCCGCTGGTGATTCAGGCAAGTGCTCCATTCCAAGAGGTTCTCTAAGAGAAATAAGGTGCTAACATCCCCTTCCCAAGTCTGAAGCGAGAGGTTATGAACTCCCCCAAGCCTGCCAAGAAGTTGGCCTGCGCGAACAGTGAATTCACTAGGACTGATAGCATTTTTCACAGCGTATAGCGTTTTTTAACGTGTTATTTGATACCCTGTCGAAGTGAGTTGTTTTCCAGCAGCAGCATGTTTCAGGGAGATGCAAGGCTGCAATGCAGCAGCAGACAGGACTACGTTTTGACTTCTGCATGGGAAGGAGATGCAGGGTAAGTGTCGGGATGAGCCTTGGATGGCTGCAGATCAAGTCTTCTTTTACTGATGCTTTTACAAGATGCTTTTACTGATAGAGCTGGGTGTGGAGGGGACCACCTCACAGACTTCAGCCCCTCAGGCAGCAGAAAGCAACTGAGAACCACCAGCACAGTTAGCATCTGTGAATTGGGGTACTTCATACTGTTCAGGACCATGATGGCAACAATAGGTTGGTGGGCGTTGGTTTCTTCTCCCAAGTAACAAGTGATAGGACAAGAGAAAATGGCCTCAAGCTGTGCCAGGGGAGGTTTAGATTGGATATTAGGAAAAAATTCTTAACAGAAAGGGTTGTCAAGCATTGGAACAGGCTGCCCAGGGAAGTGGTTGAATCATCATCCCTGGAGGTATTTAAAAGATGGGTAGACAGATGTGGTGCTGAGGAACATGGTTTAGTGGTGGACTTGGCAGTGTTAGGTTAATGGTTGGATTCAATGATGTTAAAGGTCCCTTCCAACCTAGACCATTCTATGATTCTAATACGTCGCAGTGGCCCTGATCAGCCTCACCTGGTGTCTTCTTGTCCAGCCACATGCACATTCACCCCCTCCCATGCACGAGGACCCTCCATTTTAGGGGGCCTTCAGGCCCTCCCTGTGCTGCATTGTAAGTGTGTCTGGTTGCATCTGTTTCCTGGATGGACCTTGGACCTGTGCTGTAGATAGTTTTCTTCCTAGATGGGAAAATGTACATACATTGTAGCTTGTCTCCAGCTACATCTCCTTTTGCTTCTCACAGGACCCCCTGGATGAACTCTGAATCTGGTTTAACATCTGCCATGGCTGTGGCTGTTGATGGACCCCTTGTGATGTCCCAAGCACTTGTTGCAAGGTGCTGAGTGACTTCTGCCAACCAGAAGTTGTTGGCCAGGGGCAGCTGCTCTCTCAGCTGCTGGTGGTTTGATGCACAGATCTGTTGTCCTTCAAACTCCAGTGGTAAATTCTGTACCAACGACTGTAAAGGTATATGCCAACCCAGAAACTCCAACCACCAACTTCAGGGTGTGGAGTAGTTGTGACAAAGTAAACTGCTTTAGAAGTGCTCATTGCCTTTAACAAAGAGGAAAGTTTCCTTCTCCTCAGTGTCTGTGAAGTTGTCCCCCCGGGGCTTGTTAGGAAGAATAAGGTAAGTTTGCTATGAGCTTTCTAAGAAGGTTTCAAGATCATTAGAGGTTTCTTCATAATGCCCAGAAGGGCTTGTTAAGCAGATGACTCCTGGGTGCCTGGCCCCTAGGGGAGTTCCTTGTTTTGGGAAGGGGAGAAGTATAATTTGTGATTGAAACAGATTTAACGACTTAGCTGATGTTGGAGTTCAGGCCTGCTGAGAGGCTTCCAGTGGGTCGTGGTAGGACTATTGCCTCCACCTACTGCTAGACAAGGCCTCCTATTTGGTCTTGTTAAGATTTAAGAACTCTTGTTCTCCCTACATGCACAGTTCAAATGCATTTGTTTGCCTTCACTGATCAGATACTTTATCTTTGCCTTATCGTCCATATCTTTCACTCATGACAAGAGTATTTTTTAAAAAGTAAAGAGTCCTTTAGGTGTGGCAGGAGCCTGGGTCAGTCTAGAAGGTGGCTGGTGTCTGGCTCTGGCTACACTTCCCCTTTTCTGGCTTACTGTGCACTAAACATCTTTGCATTTACCTTTATATTTACCTGCTAAAGGCTTCATCTATCCAAGGACTCCCCCTATCCCAAGAGAGTCTGCAGGAGATGCAGACTTCTCCAGAACGCAGCCCACCAGGTCCAAACTCAACTCAGGGCTCGCTCAGCTGACGTAATCCAAGGCTAACTAATGCTCCTGGTAGGTGGCTGGAGGGTCTTGGTCCAGGATGGTGCTGGAATATCTGTCAGCATAGCACGTCTCTGCTGGGGCTGTGAGGAATGAGTTGTTCGCCAAAGCGGCAATACGTCCTACCCCAGCAAGGACCTGTGCCAGATGTCAGACCCCAACCTTTCCCCTGACCACTCTCAAAGGTGGCACGTAGCAGTAGCGGTAGACACCTGGTATGTGACCTTCCCCCATGGGACAGCAATCTGCCCAAAAACCCAAGCAAGGAGTTTGTCCTCGTATGTTTTATATCTCACGTGGCATAAGAGTAAGGGAGTAGTTGAAGATCCAATGCTAAATAAGCTTTCTCCTTTCCCTGCCCTTGCTAGGAAGGCCAGAGCCACAGCTGGGGCCACAGGAGAGCCCACATCTGTCTCTCTGGGGTGGGTTTCTGGGCACAGACCCACAAGTGCCACCTCCAGATGTTGGTGGCTGACAGCAGCGTAAAGAGCCAGGACTGAAACTATCCCTTAGCTTGGTCAGGTCAGGATGGGTGTAAGGACACTTCTGGTGTGTAGGATACCAGCTAATGAGTGAACGTTTGTTAGCTAATTGCATTTTCCACACTTCAACCTCCAGGCAGGGTTAGGATGCACCAATTGCCCTCAAAACACCTTTCTAGTCGCTGCTGTGATCTCCCTTAGGCAGGGACAAGAAGTACCAATCTTGCTCCAAAACAAAATCCAAAACTTTTTGGTGGGACTCCACTTTCTGCTAGCTCGCAGAGGACACCACACCAGCACAAACCCTGCCTGTTAAGGTTGGTTGGTTTGTGTTGGCAAACATTAAAGAACAAACGTACACCATGAAATTACAATTACAAATTTGTGTATCCAGGACAACTGTTATTTTTAGGTGCAGTTGTTAAACCTCAGTCGTGCGGGGTGGGGTGGGGAGAGAGTGTCTGCATATCTGTAAGGTTACAGCTATAAAGGCTGAAGTTCATCTTGCCCAACTATGGTAGTCTAAAAACTAATTGTTTGGAATAATCTTAAAACAGGTGTCTAAAAGCCAGTTTTCCTGGACAGACAGACAGGGAAAACCACAAAGCAAGCACCAGATCACAGATGCCTGAAACAGCTTATTTGTATTTTACATTTTTTCAAGTGTATTGATTTTATTACCTCCTTTTTCAGTGGGGGTGGGGGTGGGTGGGGGTGGAAGAGATATTAAGGTGAGAATTGCTCCCTTAGTCTTCCATTCACACACAAATCAGTGTATTGTCCTGGCAGCCATTTGAATGTTGTATGCATTTCTTTATTACGGCTGTAGAATTTGGACAGCTTTCCCTCAGTCTAACGCTGGCCAATCTGCTCAATCTGCTTTGGCTGTACATGTCTCAGACTTCATAGGGATTTGTTCTTGCTTTCTTCTCATACTGTGGTTTATTTGGACTTTGAAGTCCATTGGGGAAGGACTTTCTGTGGGTTTCTCTAGGCCTGAATTGAATCATTCCATCTAACTTTAGTCATCAAAGTATGTCTACATAAGGAAGGTCGATTGGTCTGTGGAGAGGTGTTGTCCCCCTGTAGTCAGTGGGCGATTCTGATACAAAATTGGGAATTACAATGGCATCCAACAACATCCAGATCTCAGCTGTAATGTCACTGAGTAACAAATAAACCCACACCACAGAAAGGAGGATGCGCAGTCATCCATGACTGAGAAAGCTACTGGGTGATGTGCAAAACCACCTGTTGCATGAGGGTGAGTAGAAAGCCCATCTTTAAAAAGCTTAGTTTAACTGTCAGTAAGTTCAGGAGGTTTGGAATACTCTTCATCTTGCCTGGGTTACTTAAACCCAAAGGATCTATCTTGGAGTTAGAGAAAGAAAATCCCTCTCCAAAATTCATGTCTGATTATGCCCTACTCACATCAGAAACCAAAACAATCTGCTGTCAGCTGTCCACAAGACAAAATAAAATTGGAAGATCTTGGCCCAGGAGGGGCCAGAGTTGGACTGAAATGCAGC
>NW_009648636.1:219705-240356 GCF_000708025.1 Charadrius vociferus
GCAGGAATGAAGAGGGGCAGAAAACAGTCACAGAGGAAGCAAAGTGGGTTACGGAAACAGGGTGGAGAAAATGCTCACAGCACGAGAGGATAAATATTAGTGACAAATAGCTGCACCCTTTAATGGAGAAGATGCAGTTTTGCTGGCTAACCAACATATCAGAGGTTGAGAAATCTTCACATCTGAAGAGAAATACCAGTAGCAGCTCACGCTTGCGACAAGAAAATGTCTGTATGCTCTGAAGTTAATTACAAAACACTTCAGAAGCAAAATTCATTTTAAGCTTTATACAAAGCAGTTAATGTTTCTCATAGTTCTTTAACTATTTTTCTCTTTTCTTCCTTTTTTCTTTCTTGTCATGATGCTATTGGCATTTTCCACTTCTATTTTAAATGAATTGTCGGAGTGAGGCAGGCTGATAAATCCCTTAAATAAACAGGGATTTGGGTCTATTCATTGCCCTTCTCAGGGCACGCTTCATGTCCTTGTTCCTAAGGCTGTAGATGAGGGGGTTCAGCATTGGGGCTACAGTGGTGTAAAACACTGCAACCACTTTGTCCCTGTCCTGTGGAGGCATTGACTTTGGCCTCATGTATGTGCAGATGGCTGTCCCATAGAATATGGTAACTGCTGTCAGGTGGGATCCACAGGTGGAGAAGGCCTTGGATTGCACATGTGCAGACTGAATCTTCAAGATGGCAGAAAGGATATGGGCATAGGAGGTGATGATCAGAAGAAAGGGGATGAAGACTATGAGGATGCTGAAGATGAAGATGACCAACTCCATGAGGGCAGTGTCGGCACAGGCCAAGGCCAGCACTGCTGGCACTTCGCAGAAGTAATGGTTCAAGACGTCAGGCCCGCAGAAGGGCAGCCGCAAGGTGAGGCTGTTGATGACCATGGAGCTCAGCAGGCTGCTGGTCCAGGAAGCCACGACCATGCGAGTGCAAAGCTTCCTGGTCATGACAGTGGTGTAGAGCAACGGATGACATATTGCCATATACCGATCATAAGCCATGACCCCAAGAAGGACACACTCTGTCATGCCAAAAGCCAGACAGAAATACATCTGAGCAGCACATCCAGAGAAGGAGATGGTCCTCTTCTTGGTCAAGAGATTCACCAGCATCTGGGGGATGTTGCTGGAGATGTAGCAGATGTCTAAGAAGGACAGATTGGCAAGGAAAAAGTACATGGGTGAGTGCAAGTGGCAATCGGCTCTGATCACTGTAACGATCATGATGTTCCCCACCATTGTGAACACATAAAAAAACAAGAACACTGTGAAAAGAAGAGTCTCTGTCCTTGGCTGGGAGGAAAGGCCTTGAAAGAAGAATTCTGTCACTACGCTTTGGTTTTCCCTGGCCATTATTATTCCAGTGGTTTAACTGTCAAGATAAGAAATAGTAACAAAGTCAACTCAAATCTGTTGCAAGATAAATGTAAGAGCTTATATTTCTCTTTGAAGGGGATAGACTCTGCAGTGGAAAATAACGTAGCAGACATAACATACCGTCCGTTGTCTATTATAGTGACCAGAGAAATGAGAAAATGTTGAGAAAGTTTTCTTGTGGTACATTTAGCTGAACCCCTGTTCATGTTGGTTGCGGTCTAATTACACACATTTAACAGAAGAATGCCTAATTTATACACATTTTAATGTGAGTTAAATATAGAGTTACTATCCTCTTTAGAAAATCAAAATTCAATGTTAGATCACAAGATTATGTGTTAAGACCCCAGTTCTTGATATCCTTTCTTAATACAGGAACAAACACAAAACAGGCTTTGGAGTAAGACAATCCTTCAGACACTCTCATTATGAAACAGAACTACTTTTCTGGACAGGTATCCATAGACCCGTATCCTTTTCCTGCAATAAAGCCAAAATTCAGCACAGAGATCACACCTAATGAATTAAATATGTCCATCCACCTTAATGTCTATCTAGGATCTATGGCATTCTCATCACTATAGCTCCTACTGTTCTTGTTCTGTCCTTACGCAGTATTGTCTAAGATGTTTTAAGTCTTTACTGTGACAAGAAAGTTTCAGAGTAGTATATGGTCACAGCTGCTGGATCCTCGGTCTTAATGCAGTAAAAGGAGAGTAGCAGAATGCCTACATCAATAACGCTGTGGAAGACGCTAATAAACGTCACTTGATATGTTGTAGGGTATCGGAGACATCTGAAGGCGGCCGTCACATTTGATGAAGGGATGTTGGAGAGCTCTGGAATGAAAATTGGACAAATGACAGGTCACACGAGGGTGTCTCAAGTGGTACCAGAATGCTACGGCTGAACAAATTATTTGGATGTCTAGTTGATACAGTCAATGGACTCTGAAGGGCGGTTCAGATGACCAGCTAGGAGGTGGTAACTTTAGCTATCTCAACTTCTCAGCTGTTCCTGCCAACCTGAGCAGCATTCTGGACGTACCCTTGACACCTGGTTTATTCCTCTCTCATGACAGAAACATAGACGTATAACTTACATATAAATGCTTATACATAGATGCCTAAATCTGATGCCTTAACCTGAAACTGGATCCTATCCTGTGTTTTTAAGCCCAGCAGACTCGCACAGCCTGAATTAGCAATTATGCTGTCGAGAGAAAGTATTGCAAAATGAAGCATCTTTCCAAAACAGAATCTGCTCTGCAAGGGAGGTTAAGAAATAATCCTAGAAAGCTCAATTCAAGGAGGCGGTTTGCCTCAGCTCAAGATTTGTGTCTCAGTTAGGTGAGGTGACCGAGCCATCACCCCAGTCAATACAGCTGGAGGACTCTGACTCCACCCCAGCCCAGGGAGCTCAGACTGCTCAGCACCCATCTCTGAGTCCACGAAGGCTGGTGCATCCCTCGTGACTTGAAAGGAAGGATTAAGGTGCCAAAGCACCCACGCCTCTTGACATCTTAGGTACACTGTGGTACCCGAGACATCTATATGGGATAAGCACATGCGATAAAAGAGCTGCAAAAGACTTGTGTCAACTGTATCAACTAGCTTTTCACTGGCACCTGTGCAAATGTGGCAATCAGCTCATAGGTACACACCTAAATTTTGGTGGGATGGGTCTGATCCCTCATGTTTAATGAGATTAATCCAATTCTTATTCAAGACATGAACTCTCTAGACTAGGTGGACTCTATCAGTTACGATCTCAACTATAAGGACCTGAATAATAGGAAATTCATCATCCTTCCTAAGATGTAGAACTTGAGAGACATCTTTCATTTAAGCACATATATGCACTATCACTTTAAAGCCTGTGCCAACATAAACAGCTACATTCAACTTCTGATTCTGTTCAGGCATTTAGAATTTACATAACTACACTGTGTAGGCAAAGAACAATTAAATTTTGCCTTCAATAAACCGTTTGTGGCAATGTTTCTGATGAATATCATACCCCGTTAAAAAACATCCTTCAGAATCTGAAAACTGTAAGCCACCGGGAGCAAGAAGGGAGATTTACTGTACTTATAGTATAAATAACTAGAGTGGGATTCTCTCGAGGATTTAGTTTTCTAAATACATTGGAGTATCTGAGACCAAGTGGCTCATGAGAAGTCCCACGAACTTGAGCTCTGTGCTTCTAGATCATTTACCTACCTCTGAAAATCATCCCCTTACATTATTTATATTAGTAGATAGCACAAGCTCTGAACTTTACATCTTTTGATTTCAAAGCAATTTGAAGGATGAGAGTCATTTATGTTTTAGAGATGAGAAAAAGTAGACAAAAATAAGGTAAGTGCTTTGCTTAAGGTTAAAAGAGGTTTCTTAGAGAAACCATTGTCTTACCGTGGCATATTTATCAGCAGTGACAAACACACCTTGGACCTATATAAATACTCATATAGACTAAAATACCTTGAAATCATCCTGACATATCTCTGGTCAAGATTTGTAAATTTAAAGAATGTTTTTGCTGTACCTGAAAATGTCCACTCTGCAAGAAGGTTGAAGCTCATCCAATAACAGCAGAACACGCAGACACCCCCTGCCAAATCTCCAGAAATGTTAGATGTGTGGAGGTAAGAAATAAATGCAAAGTGGCTTAGCCCGTTGCAAATATTTAACTCATTCAAAGTGATAGCAAAGTAGCAGCAGAATTGAAATCACATTTCAAAATTTCCCTTTTGAGACACCGTAACCAATTTTAAATGCCAAAGGCAAGTGGTCCCAGAGGTAGCATTGCAATTACTTCTTGTAAGCACGAGCCCAAGTATAATTTCAAGTATTTAAATCATAAACAACCACAGTTTTGGTAAAAGTTTTTAAAAATGCCTCTTCAAGACCTGGTGAACCGTATGTTATGCTCCAAATCTTAAGAGACCAAATATTTTGATGAATTTGTGGTATTTTTAGAGGATTGTATAATCCAGTTACTTCTCTTTTGAGTCAAATGACTTCTGCGAGGCTGAAACACACCAATAGTCTGATTTCGGTCTCAAGACATCAGGAAATGAAGAATCTGTTACATCTCATAAGGTGAAACCCTCCTCAGATGTCCAAGTTAGTTATCTAGATCTAAGCTACTAACTTGCTGTATAGTTACCAGCAGAAGATAGCCATTTTCAGAGCAACAGGGGAACAACGCTTCCTCCATATTCAGCTCAGAGAAATCATCATTTCTAGAGAGCAACTGACCTCTCTGTTTGGAAAGAGGAGGATAAATACCTATATTTGGTGAAATGACTTCCCAAGGGCTGGTGGAGAGGGAAGACAGTGGTGGAATGGATAGCCCGGATAATGTCCCCTAGCACCAGGTACTCATTTCTTGCCCCTGTGCCTGGACCCAAGACGGACACCTCAAGAGGAAGGAACCGCGCTGGATTCTGCAAATATGGGGTTGCAGCTGTTTGAGCTGCAAAAATTTGGACTCAGTGACCGGGTTTGTGTCACAACACATTTTTAATGAGGTTTCGGTGCTGGATGAAGTGTGCCAAAGGTGCATACAAACTTTTGGAGGCCTCAGGGGAAGTAAGACCTCACTTTGGACCTGCTTCCCTTAGGAATATGAGCATCTTCAGCCAGGGTAAAGAGGTGCGCTCATCTCTGAGAAGGGTTATCAGCTGTAACCCCCTCCTGGAGCTAGGTGCTCATCCCTAAGTGTTCCTCAAAAAGGAGACATATTTGTTTTAGTTTTTTTCTTGTGCCCAATAGCCTACAACACTAGAAAGAGGGAGCTCTGTCACGCAGCTGTGATTTTCTTTGCCAGAGCTGGAAAAAAAATTAACAGGGAAGGACCATAATATACTCATCCAGTTTCTGATACTCTTTCTCTGAACATCTATTTTTGGCTGCCGTCAGAAATCAATACCCCTGGGCTGACTCGTCTCTCTGGGCTGTCCTGTTGGAAGAGCAGCGTGGGAGTACAGACACGGAGTGGCCAGCTGGAACAGGCAGAAAAATGTTGGCAAGCTCTGTTTGGTGATCTTTTTTAATACTGCTGCTTCAGGAGAATCTCCAGTCTTTCCCTGCAGTTGCTCACTCCCATCTCTACAAACACAGTCTTCTCTGACATGCTCTTTCGCACCCGGATGCTGGGAGGGGAAGCTGAATTTCTGGAATAGGTTCCCCTCCAATTGTGTAAAGTTATCCTTGTAAATGGATAAAATATGGAGGAGTCCAAATAAAGGGAAGAAAAATGCCCCGTATCAATGAAATCCCCATACTAATCATCATCAGCGGGTTCCTACTTCACATTTGCCACTGAAAATCAGACTTCACCTATTTGCACATCCGGCTAATCTCGTGTAACCAGTGAGGGATGGAAGTGAACCATTTTCATGTGTCTGTTCCTACAGATAAAGGATTTCTGCAATTCTTGATGTGCCTTCGAAAAAAATTTCTTATGTCTATCGCTATTGAACTTCAATCGAAACCTTGATGAAGACATCGATTTTTACTGCTTAATATAACCATATGGACCAGTTGCAGACAATCCAACAATCACTGCCATATTTCATTCCCCACACCTTGTATTCTTACGAAGGGTATGTTAGCCACAATGTAGAACCAGTGCACAAGAATACAGTTAAGGTGTGAATATTTGTCTGTTTTCTCACTTCTCCATATTTGCTGTGGAGAAGGCAATGCTTAAGAAAACAAAAGGTTTTTTCCTTAAGCAAAATTCCAATATGTTATTAATGTGTGAGGTTTTTATTATTTGCAGTACAACCACAGCAGATTTTCCTATCTCTCTTATATAGTGCTGTCAGATATGAAAATGTGCAACATGAAAGCAACTGTGAATGATTTATTATTCTCCTTTAAAAACACTATCCAGTTGTGAAATTTGGGTAGGGTTACAGTTCTGGCTTTAAAATTCCCAAGACTTTGGGTATCAAAAAAAGTTTGCAGTGTTCCAGTGCCATTCTCTCCTCCCTTTCCTCTGTATTTTTTAAAATTCTGTATACAAAAGATAGAATCATAGAATTGTAGAGTCACCGACTGGTTTGGCTTGGAAGGGACCTTAAAGATCATCTTGTCTACCCCCTCTGCCATGGGTAGGGACACCTTCCACTAGACCAAGTTGCCCAAAGTTTTGTGCAAAGATGCACATATCTGTCACGCCCACCTTCCTTCTACCCATGCAACATGATAAATTTGGAATCGAGGACGTTCAAAACTTCAAACTCAAGAACAATTGTTCTTACTCTAAAACATTTGTGTCTTATGTTGAAACAAAATCTCTCCTGGTGTAACCTGTACCTATTGTCTTCTCCATATGGCTCCTTACGAAGAGAGAGCCTTTGTCCTCTTTGTAGCCACCCTCTAAGTACTTTGCATCTTCTTATATTAGAAACTATATTTCCTCTACTTGGCAACCTGTGGACCCTTGAAAATTTACTATCATGTAAAGTGGGTGTTTCAGCTGATTCAGAAAGCAAGGACTGTGGTTAGTTCTTTCAATTTGGAAAGCAAAAATAGGGGGTAAATGGCATAGGACAGCCCTTATCAGTGGAGTCTTAATGAGTTCCTCAACTTCTCCAAAAGAATCACTCCTCTTACAGAGGTTTACCCCTTCACTAGTCTTATTCTGGTAATTCATGGCCAAAACTCAGCCTTCCTGCTACTACTTCCCCAATCCACAAGAAGCTGCTGGGGGGCAGGGGGGGGATCTTGAGGGCATTAATAGGACTTAATGACCCTGATGAGCCTCACCTGGGCCACTCCACACACACACATGCCCCTGCCGGTGGCCAAGGGGCCCCATTTAAGCTCAGTCTAGGGCCACCAGCCCTTCCTTGGCTGCACTGTAGGTATGTCTGGCTGCAGTCGTGCTCCTGCCTTCTGGATGGACCTTGGATCAAGACTGTAGCTTTGTCTCCAGCCTTGTTCTTGGCCCATCTCCCTTTGCTCCTGATGGCACCCTGTGGATGGGCCCTGTACCTCATTCATTGCTTGCTGGGGCGGTTAATGAACCTCATCACCAGCCCCTGCCTCTGCCTGCTGTGTTCAGCCCCCACGGGTCTGTCCCCGAGGAGTGAGGCGCTGCCTGCCCTGGGGTCCCCCTTGGCTCCTCACTCCCTGTCCCTTGGGGACTGGCTGGCCCTCGCAGCTCCCTCACTGTAGCCATGCGGATATGTTGCAGGAATGTGCTTCTGCTTCTAAACTTTCGTGAACTCTGAAAGAAAACACTTCAGTCTGTCTAACCCAGGTATTAAATATCCCTGAATATCTTCAATATTAAATCCTTTTTCTTCACAAAACTTCTTGGGATTAGGGCTGGGCTCTGATGTTCTGCTCCACCTCTCCTTAAAGCTATTTTATTTCTGTTCCCAACCTCTCACATGCAGTAGAAGCGACCAGGAGCACTCATCCCACTGGAAGCTCTCATCCTACTCAGTGTGTGCATTTTCTGTTGTCTCTCCATGGCCACGTGGGTAGAAGGTTTTCATTCAGTTTGATGTCCCAGCTGACTATGGTGAAATAATTGCATTGCTTATACCTGGCATGCAGTTGCTTCTCTTTCCCAAAATACTTTCTAAGCTCTAAAACCCAGTTGTTGGCAGAAGTAGTCATAAATACATAGCTCATTGTTGGGAACATAATTTAATAAGAGGATGGGACCAGCTGTGGTGGTCAGGCACAGGACTTGGCCAGACAAACCAACCAGCAGGTGGTGGCTTCGAGGCCACCAGCCCCTTTTAACGCTCCCCTTCTTCCTCTTCCCTCATCAGCCATGATATCTCAGTTTCTCCACCTTTGTCTCCTCCCAAATAGATGACCCACTGTGATCACTTGTTCCAGTTTTGCTACATTTGTGCCTGAATTTGCTGTTCCTGATACCCAGGTAAACTAGGTCTTATGTGGTGTTCCTGGTATGGTTCCTAGGCACTGCTGGCCTTGTACGGGTCTGCTCCCCAAAGGGTGCCCAACGCTTCCCCTTCAACCATCTGTGAAGCCTGCCCAGCTCTAGCACCTCTGGTGGCCTCCTGACCACTGGTGAAATCTGGCCATCCACCATGGTGCTGTTAATTTGATAGCTCCTCACTGCGTACTTATGTCCAGTGGTTTCTCATGTCATGTCCAGGAGTTTTTCATGGTCTGCTCAGTGAGCTTGACGTCAGGCTATGGCCTACTCATCCTCCTGAATGTCTTTTCCAACATGAACATTGAGCCACAAGTGTGTTGGAACCACTCTGTTTCTTCATGGCTAAGATTCATGTCCCATAATTTTGTGTATCTAACAGGGAAATGGGCAAATCATATTTAGTTGTCTGTGATCAATTCATTATCAAAGGGGTGAAATATGCATCTCCCAAGGTAATTTTTCCTAAGTGTGGTGCATAGGAAGAGCTTCCCCACAAGTATTTTGAGACCAAACCTCTCATTTCCTCTGCTGCTCCTAAGGGCTTCAGTTGATGTGGTGTGGTCTGGCATTGGTTCTGCTAATGAGTAAATATTTGTGAGTGGTGACCTATCATCTTAGATGCCATTTTCTATTTAAATCCACAGCTGGGACTTGCAGTTTGTTTGTTTACTTGCTTGTTGTTTGTTTGTTTGTTTGTTTTAAATAGATGGGGTTTCTGTATCAGCAAAGGGTCCTATAAAACAAGTTCTTGCAAACCTCTACAAAGCTAAATTGTCTTCTAGGAATATCACAATTTCATCCAAACGGTGAGCTCCTGTTTTATGAGAGTTTCTGGTCAGCTTTAGTATAACCAATAAAAAAGCATCTCCTTCAAGACTGTTTTCTTGTTTGCTCACCACTGATTCCCGTAGCTACCAAATCTGAATGATGACCTTAAGCCAAAGGTGTCACGTAGAATTGATTGCATCAAGCTGTGTCTGATTGCTGAACCTTATCTGGGGAACGCACATATGTAGCATTCATTTATTTGATCTTAAAACAGCGCTGCTCATTAGTAATGTTAAACCTGCCTTCTGCAAACTCCGTCTATGCTGTTGATTGGAAATGTTCCTGGTTTCAAACACATTAGCCCAGATTTTTTCTTAGCAAACGTCCGTGAGGACCTGGATCTCCTCTTGGCCCCATCATTCCCTCTTGGAGATCTGCCAGAAGAACTAAATAATGTGAGGGGTGCTTCTCAATCTGAAAAATACAGCTCCTTATGGAGTGACCCAAAGAATACCATGCCTTTGAAGGAGGAGGTGGCCTGTGGGAAAGGAGTGTAAGTGAGGCTTTGAGTATAATTAGTGGGTTTAAGGGTGAAATCAGACAGTATAGCTACACTCTGACAGAGAAGAAAGAAGGCAGTGGCTCACTACATCTTGTAGCAATGACATGCACAAGCACTTGGGTCCTCATGATTGCTATCTTCTTTTTGCTTTCAGTTTAAATGGTCAGCAGCCAAATGGAGACTGACATTCAAGGATGTTCAAATTTATTTTTAGTCTATGGCACCTTTTTACCAGTTTGATTTTGAAAGGAAACAAGGACTCTTTCTAGGAGTCTCTTGAGAGCATCCTTCACCTCCATGTTCCTCAGGCTGTAGATCAGGGGGTTCAGCATGGGAATCACCAGGGTGTAGACAACAGACACCACTTTGTCTTGGTCCAGGGAGTAGCTAGAAGTGGGGCGGAGGTACATGAAGATCATAGTCCCGTAAAAAACTGAGACTGATGTCAAATGTGAGGCACAGGTGGAGAAAGCTTTGTGCCTGCTCTCTGAGGAGCGGATCCTCAGGACGGCGGTAAGGATATAACCATAAGAGACAACAATGAATATTAAAGTACTGAGTGCAATAAAAGTAGCAATGGTGAAAAGCACACGCTGTCTGACAGTGGTACTGGAGCAGGAAAGTTTCAGGAGAGGAGGAATGTCACAGAAGAAGTGATTGATGACATTGGGACCACAGAAGTGTGAACTGAACACTGAGCTGACAAGCACTGTCTGACTCACAGTAGATATTATGTAGGATCCCACAGCCAGTTGGACACAAACCTTTTGAGACATGGTGGCCACGTAGAGCAGAGGGTTGCAGATGGCAACGTACCGGTCATAGGCCATTGCAGCCAGCAGGTAACACTCGGTGATGATGCAGACTCCACAAAAGTACATCTGGGCTGCGCAACCTGGCAGGGAGATGGCTTTCCTTTCTTCAAAGAAGCTCACTAGCATTTTGGGAGCAACCGCTGAGGAATTACCTAGGTCTACCAGAGAGAGGTGGCAGAGGAAGAAGTACATGGGGGTGTGGAGTCGAGAGTCAAGCCTGATTAATGCAATCATGCCGAGATTCCCCACCAAGGAGGTGACACAGATCAGAAGGAACAGCACAAAGAGAATGACCTGCAGCTCCCAAATATCTGTGATTCCCAAGAGAATGAACTCCCCAACAGCTGTCTTGTTTCTTCTGACCATTCCCTTAAGGAACCTGAATCTTTTAAGAGGGAGAAAAAACACAAGTAAGTTACAACTCCGGATAGAAGAATAAGTCATGATAATGCTGGGAACATCGGGCAGCGATGTAGGAGAAGAAAATTGGATGCTGCTTAATTTTAATGGAAACTTAGCTGTCTGTTGGTATGCAAGAAATGGATGCTTCACTCAGTTCTCTTGAGAAACTTGCTCTTACGCATTTCACATTTTTGTGATGACCGTCTCAAAGAAGGATTACCTTTGTTTCATTGCTGAGATTGTTCCAGGAAAGAGGAGAAACTTGTTATCCATTCTGATCTTTTTTTTTTTTTTTTTAATATTTCCTGCTTGCTTCTATTATTAAATTTTCTCAAATGCTTATCTGTGTCCATGGTGCCCAGGAGGAATAACAGGATGATTCTGGTTACCTGCTCTGTTGTTCTTAAATAGTGGAGTAATGAATTGCTCTCAGCTTCTAAGGATGAGATTTAGGTTGGCCAAGGCAGTTCTGAGGAGAAGTCCTCATAGGAAGACACCCCCAAATTAAAAAAAAAAACCAACACACACACAAAAAAAAACCCCCAAACATGTGGAAAAGCAGTTTATGCTAAAAAGCAGGTGATAATTTAATTAAAGTTTATTTGCTGATTCGAAACATAACAATTCAAAGGAGAAGACAGGGGCAGCGTAGTCACGGACCTCGCCCTGTGTCCCTGAACCTGTTTGTGCTAATGGAAAGTCTGTAAGTCTGTCCTGACAAAAATCACACTTGTTTTGTCCAATGTTAAGGAAGGAGTTGCGTATAAATTGAAAGAAACCGAGGAGCTGGCACTGAAGACAGAATCCATCTTGCCGAACATTACCTGCTTCCTAGGTGGACAGCCACGTCTGAGGCAGCCCTTCAGGGCTTCATTTACAGTCGCAGAAAAGAAGTATGCGTTTTAAGGCAAAATTCATGTATGCTACTTAAAATGTCTACTTACTTTGGGGTGAAACGAATGGCTTCTTAGAGGTGCCGCTTTCCCATCACTGCTTACAAAGAGCGCACAATGATTAGGTGAACTGTAGAAGTCTGTCTCTGCGGGGGATAATATTTAGTCAGACAAATCGGACTTTATTATCATGTTAAATAACAGCATGCTTATGGGTGAAACAAAGGAAAGAACACCGTATCCTCATAATTACCGTTTCATTCTTGTAAAACGGCTTCAGGAAAAATGCCTTTCTTGTTTTCAGATTGTGGTCTTGTTTTGACATTTCTGTTTAGAGTTCTGTAGAAAATGAGAACTGTTAACTGTAGGTGTATTAAACGAATGTGTGAGCTTGCAAGGTGGAGCTTCTTACTGAAATAACCGAATGATTGAAATATCTTTTAAGCTGTTGCTATTTGCATTGCATTGAGAGTAATTAAGAGTGCACTTTCAGAGAGCTACAGCAGTTCAGCTGATTAGCAGCAACTTGCAGAGCCCAACAGTTTGACTGCTAATAATTTTCTGTGCTATAGGAAATTCCAGACAGCTCAGTTGGACTATTTGTAGTGACCAACACTACGGTCTGTATGACGAGTTGATGCTGTTAAATAATTCTTCTTTTGCGGTAAACCCACATTTCAGGGCACACCAAGCCAATGTTAGAACTCCTGTGGATTTTGGTGGTTTGAGATTAAGACTTAAACATGTGTTTAAGTTAAGACTTAAACCAGCCCTGCATCTGCTGTAACCACAGAGAATGGCGGAATTACAGCTATTGCAGATCTGCCCCAGCTGAGAGCAGAGACATCTCTTGTGAAGTACTGACCTGAATGTCATTTGTCACTTGAAGTACAGACTTCCAGGAGGAGCAGGAGTCCAAAAGTCTCCACGTGTTATGGAAAGAAGCCGCATGGACATTCACAAGTATTTGTTCTCCTATTTTCCAAAATAAGAAAAAGAATCCAGGTCAGGTCCATACAAATTTCCTCCCTATAACTGCACTGGGTTTTTTTTAGATTTTAATTTCAGCATTTCTTACATGAAAATTCATTAATTATTTTTTTTACTCTTGTGTATATAAGCACAGACTGCAATTATGTGCATTCTGTGTGCACGATTTAAAGTACAGAGTCAAGATAGAGAATAAAACAGTGACACAATTAACAGTCTGAGAGATTTTATAGTATTACAGGCTATGGATACGCTTCCTACCTTGGAAATTAAAGTTAATAATGATGCTTTCTTCTCCTCGGGAACAAACGCTGCTAGAAAGCTGGGCACACAACGGCATTGAGACAAGCTCTGACTACAGGATCAAGTAAGCTGTTGGCGGATTCTGTCCCTCCCCACCTGGCACTGACTCCAGATGGGATGGGATGGCACACACAGCCAGCAGGGGCATGGCAAAGTCTTCGCTAGCAACTTTCCCAAGCAACTCTCCTTAAGTGCCATCGATGTCCCGCAGGGATCCCACTGAGTGATGCAATGGTTGCAGTACGCTCAGGTCTTTGGTTCGTGAATACAGAGCTCATTAGGGGGGAAAAAAAGTAACAACAATGAAATAAAACTCCAGAACATAAGCAGAGGAGTCATAGTCTTCTCTAGATAATGTTATAATTAATTTTTACAATAAGTTGGAGCTTTCATTTTGTGTTACTTTTACATGGAAGGCATTTTCTTTCTCTGTCCACAGACCCTCTAGTTCATGGGGTCATACGGAGCAAGAGGCTGCGGAGGACTGCTGGCTTCGCGAAACGATCAGCCTTGGTATGAGATCTAGAAGGAGCTGACATGAAGGAGGGTAATCATTATTTCAAGTTTTTGCTGGCTCTCATGAAACAATACCATCCCATGCAAGATGAATTCCAGTCCATGTTCTCTGTATTCGCTCTAAAGATAGTTTACATCGCTAGCACTTCTCCTTTTTGCACCATTAAATGTATTTTTACTGATTTACAGTCTGTAGTCATCTGAGATAGTTAATTAATACTAGACACATGACTGGTCCATGAAGGCACAGCTGGATCAGAGGAGAGACACCCAGTCCCCTCCTGAACTCGGAGAAGCAATGCCGCAGTAGCCTATATATCGATGTTTATGCTCTGGATCCTTTCTAGGATTTGAGTGATTATTTCTGTACACGGATTACAGGAGTCACCTAGAAGTTAGGCTTAGATAAGTAACTTTTAATTGTTTAAGATAAGTGATGAACCCCATACTAAGAATAGCCAATGAAAGAGCAGAGCTATGACTAACAATCCAAACACAGTAATTTTCCCCTGTTCTCCTGGCTGGGCTTTCCCACCTCACTTCCCTCTCCAAACCAGAGTATCCATTACATCTCTGCCATGTGTCATGGTTTAGCCCCTGCCCAGAGTTTCAGAAGGTCCAAGCCCACCCCTCCCTGGCTACTGGAAACCTCTGTGAGCTTTCCCATCTCTTCACAGCCAGTTTGTTGAAATGGGAGAAATAAAACCCAGTTCTGCTGCGGTGTTTTGCTTTCCTCCCGTGTGAGTGCTCTGGTCAATACCTAGGGCTGTGCCTCGGGGTGTCATCTGTCAGCTCGTACCCCCAGAGCTTCAAGCTGTGCTCTGCTATGCACTGAGGGACGGGGTGTGGGGATAGGAAGGGTAGAATCCATTTTTTTATAACTCCAGCAGCCTAAAATTGAGCTACACAAGCTTAACTTAGCTGTCTGGGCTTATTTTATAATCAGTGTAGAGAGGGAGAGACGTGCAGAAAGCAATACATGCCCTGTTCCTTAGAAACTTATTTTATGAGGGGATGAGCCATCCTTTGGAAGTCCCTATTTCTTGCCAATGACAGCTGAAAGAACCCAATTAACGTAGATTAATAACTTTCAGATGCCTAAAACTAATTGAGATTAATTTTCATGCGTTTGTAGGGTTCCTCTGACTTTCCTAGCCTCCGAGGTCTGGCGCTGTGCCCAAAACAAATTGCATGCCATACGAAGTTGTCCTCCTCCCATTTAGACGTTATTGAAGACTACTGGGAGGAACGGCTCGTGTTCTGAAAGACCTTAAGCGCTTGCCTATGAACATATATACATCTGCCATTGCACACGTGAATTAGATAGAAGGAAGGAAAAGGTAAGCAGTGTAAATAAAGCTTGTTAGCTGGATAATAAAAATGTTGAAAGAATTACCCAAGTTTCCTTACAGAAAAAGGGTGGTTGAATGGAAACCCTTTTTTATTGTATCTGTCCACCTAGATAGCTGCTGGATATTCTTACTTTATTCACTGTCAATTAATATCACAACTCGCCTATGAAAGAACAACACTTAGCTCTTTTTTTTTTAAATCAAATTGATATTAATGAAAGAGATTAACTACTGCTTAAAATATGAGCAAGGTAACAAGTTAAACTGCTCTAAATCTTCCTCTGGGTGTGTAATTCCTGTATTATGTAGGGTCTTCAGCTAGTGAGAACCAGCACCTTTTAATTTGATATGTCATAATTACATTACCAAAAGTTCTAACTACTGCCTGAATTCCATTTGCTAAATTGCCACAATCACTTTGAGTTGCGTGATTTTTTTTTTCTTTACAAAAAGCGGTTGCTTCAAGGTCACAGTGGCTTTGTATCCGTGACTCCGGATCACAGGCTGGGACTCCATCCTCATTTTAGCGCTGTTTTGACACTTTAAAAAAAATTACTGTTAATGGGTTTCCAGTCAAAGGAAATATGAGAGGCATTTCCAAGAATATTTACAATATCTTTGGGGCATATCAATTCATTGAAACACTTCCACACTGAGACAACCCAGTAGCATTTCATTTGTTCTGCTCTTCCCGTGAGAACATCGTGGTCTCCTGTGTCTGAAAGGAAGATATAAAATCTGTGTCATTCCCCCAAAGAAACATTTTCTGCATACAGGAAAAAACCCTAAATATTTCCCTAGCAGGTAAGTCTCCCAAAGAGTAAAATTTCCTTCCATTCAGGGAGTTGTGCAGAAATTGTTCTAAGTCAGTTGCCTTGTTGGCTGAATGAATTTCTGATGCACTAAAGGAAAAGCATTGCTGCATCACAAAACAACAAAAGAAAAAATATATACGAATATATCTTTAAAAAGAGGGGAGTTGTTTTGGGGTGGTTTTGTTTGTTTGTTGTTTTGTTTTGTGTTTTTCTTTTAATTTTTGCACCTAAATTTTGCTCTGGGAACTGAAATCTCTTGTAGGTCTTTCATCAGAGACCACTGAATTGTTAGCGGTTGCTAGGATTTCCGTGCCTTAATTTCTGAGCATGATCAACAGCTGAAAATAGGAAGAAACAGCCACATGTGCGTAACCATGGAATATTTTTCAGGGCAGAAATGTTCTTTTTCACTTTCACCAGAAATGTCTCAAATTGCCTGTGACGGCATCAAAATAAATGGTAAAGTTACATGGTCTCTGTTCAACGGGTCTTGGCTAAAAATAAAACACGACTGAATTTTGTGGAACTTGTCACTTTATTCTAGGAACATAACTGGGAGACCTGTGCGATGACCTGAGTCACCCAAGATGTTCTCTCGAGTAGAGTCACACAGAAAATAACTCAGATTGGAGGATGCACCAAGCCTTCCCCAAGAATGAAGGATCTTGAAAAAGAAAGCTGTCTAAAATGGTATTCATCTTAGAGGGTAACTATCTACAATTTTGGCAGTGAATTTATATTGGTCATCCCGGTTTGCTTTCTCGTCGACAGCCACGCGCATAGCCAGGATACAATGCATCCCACCTACCCCTCTGTGACGGTTATAGACGGAGCTGAAGATGATGCTCTCAGACCAACCTCTAGAAAGCCAAATACAGGTGAGATTCGTTGCACCCAGAGTGCCTGGAAACACAGTTGGGAACTGAAGCCCCCCCTTCTGAACCCCCAGACTCTACTGTAACCGTCTACTGTCCTTTCCTGAATGAATCACCTTAGATTATTACTATTTTTTCAGGAACATAGACATTTCTGGTTTGTCTGTGCCTTTGTCTACATAGCATTGATATTTACAGGGTTATTTAACTGACCTGTGTTAGCAGTTCTTTTATTAGATGTCCTTTTGTAATCCTTATCTTTCCTGTAAATGTAAAGGTGAGCAAGATGTATCTGCCCGGCCTGGAATTTTTACTGGCATCAGCAGAAACGTGTCTTAACTTTTGGAAAGTTAAGTTAAATGATGCACTTTTTCTGGAAAGCTAAAATTAATACCCAGAATTCATTTTCTAAGGGACTGAGTCTAATTCAAATTCAATTAATAGTTTCAGCCAGAAAAAAAAAAAAGTGGGGAAAATTGCTTGGAAAATCTAAAAATATTTCTGTTTGAATATTTAAAAACAATATTCATGGCTTTCTTTTCATCAATTGCTTAAGAATTAATCAGCCTCAGGAAAATAAACCCACAAAGTATTTGTAAGAAATCCCAGAATGAGACGCAATATTTCATTTCATTTTAAACTCAATGATTTTTGTTTGCTCCAAACTAATTATGTCTTTTTGTCTTGTCTAAAAAAAAATAAAATCTGCTCGTGTTCCAGCACTTCAGTCCATTTTTTTCCAGTGTTCAATTTCACTGCTGCCTCAGGAAGATCATTATTAACTGTGCCTGAGCTCCTTACTCTACCGTTCACACAGGTAAATGTGACTCAAAGAATATGTTTCTCCTCAAGTGATGTATCATACAAAATTTCTTCTATACCTGCACTATAGTCTGGCTCTTAAATAAAATCCCATCTGAGGTCCTATTTCATATAGATGCAAGGAATATCCAGGAAGGAATTCCATATATAAAGTATGTTTGTAAAGCTCTCTTTGAGTGTCCTCCTAAGCTTTCCTTTCAGTGGGCATCATCTAAGCCACTGGTTTCCCCCTCTGATATTGGGTGAGATGCTCACGTTTCCTCTACCTCTATCTTGTGAAGGATGTAACGTGTTTGTGCGTTGCCTGCCCACGAGGACTGACTGACCCCCTGACAAATCTGATGTGTACGAAGCCAAACACATGGTAAGGAAATGCCTGAAGAAAACTGCACCGCACTGACCGAGTTCATTCTCTTGGGTTTCACTGACCGTCTGGAGGTGGAGCTACTTTTGTTTGGACTCTTCCTATTCGTATATGCCACCACTTTGGTGGGGAACATTGGCCTCGTTGTGCTTGTCCAGCTCAATGCCTGCCTTCATACCCCCATGTACTATTTCCTAAGCAATTTATCTTTCTTAGACCTTAGCTGTTCATCTGCCATTGCCCCCAAGATGTTGGTGAACCTGTTAGCACAGCAGAAGACCATTTCTTTAATTGGTTGTGCAACACAGCTGTTTCTCTTTGCTGCCTGCGCTGATGCCGAGTGCCTCATTTTGGCTGTGATGGCCTACGATCGCTACGTGGCCATATGCCACCCTCTTCTCTACACCATTGCCATGTCCCGCAGGGTCTGCACCTCCATGGTAGCCGGGGCTTATCTCAGTGTGGTTCTGACCTCGCTGGTGCACACCTCTTTCACATTCACATTGTCCTTCTGTGGCTCCAATGTGATCAACCATTTCTTCTGTGACATTCCCCCGCTGCTGGAGCTCTCCTGCTCTAACACACACATCAACGAGGTCCTCCTCTTCACCCTCTGCGGCTTTATACAAATCAGCACCTTCCTGACCATCGTTGTCTCCTACGCCTGCATCCTCAGCACCATCCTCCGCATCCGTGTGGCAGATAGGAGGCACAAAGCCTTCTACACCTGCACCTCCCATCTGACGGCCGTCGGGTTATTCTACGGCTCCCTCCTCTTCACCTACTTACGGCCCAGCTCCAGCTACTCACTGGACACAGACAAAGTGATCTCTCTGTTTTATACTGTCGTCTTTCCCATGCTGAATCCCCTGATTTACAGCCTGAGGAACAAAGAGGTGAAGGATGCCCTATGGAGAACAGTAGAGAGAAGAGTGTTTTCTCAGTGATTTTCTTAGAAGTGAAAAGACATGGTGTGTTTCTGGTCCAACACACGATGAAAATACAAGCGACAGGATCCACCTGACTAAATGCAGGTGACATGTTAAGAATATCTGCATCTGGACTAGCTTCCTGGGTTTATTTGGTAATCACTGGAAAAAAGTAGTCAACTTAGAAGGTGATTCACCTTATCGTAAAACAGAAGCCCAGGTCGATGGATCCCATCCCAGAAAGACCTCTGTCTCCTCACTCTCTATAAAGGTAGTCTATCACAAATGCAGCAGAAAGTTATATTTTTTGCAGTTCACAATTATTGAGACAACTCTCAACCAAGATATTTTAAAGAAAAGTCCAATTCAGACAACTGCTACATATGGATGTGACTTTATGTGTTTTTTTCCAAATCTAATACACAATTTGGGAAACTAAAAGCTTTGTACGGTCGAAAAGACTTCCCTTATTCGGCAGCCAGGTCTGCCATAGTCTCTCTAGAGAAAGGAATCTTGTCTGCTCACGATAGTTTATGGTATTTTTAGGACTGGACTTGTTCAGGTTTCACCAGGCATCCTTCCTCCCATTCTGCTCCCACCAGACATCTTCCATGCTTGTTCTTATTTTTGAATATATTGCATATGTTTTTCCATACTCTGTTTCTGCCTCTATACCACAAGCCCTTGTCTCCCTTCTCACAGCATAATTGGTGGATGACTCCCCGAGACCCCTCCCAATCCAAGTGATTCTCTGGTTCCTAATACAGTGTGGTCCTGAAAACCAACTTGACTTGGCCCTGGGTTTCCTCTTTCTCTTTCTTTCACATGTCCCCACCAAAGAATACATAATCACGGCTTTTTTAAACAGTGAAAATGTTAATTCCTTAGGGTAGCAACCTCAGGGGAAGAAAATTTTGTGTGTGTGTGCCTGTTAGGTACAAATGTCGGCAATAGAAAATTGAAGATGCAATTTAACACTTCTGTGAAGTTGCAAGATACTGTTGTAATCGGTCCATCAAGAAGATAAGCCAAGTGTGCTACACTCTGCCTTCCTCCTATGGATTGTAAACGTCGCTCTGTAACCCTCCCCTTTCATCTTCTCCCCAGCTTTCAGCTCCCACCGTGTCAAGAGTCTGAGGTCCAATTCTAAGATGGCCCAACTGTGTAACCGCAGCTCAGGCTGCCGAGAAAAGCAAGTTGTGGAAGGAGCTGTGAGATGGGTTGTAGGAAGCTACAGCAGCGTTAGAGGCTGAGTAAGACTGCTCAGTCTGGAGTTGATCGTAGCTCACAGCACCAAAAGGATGAACGCCAGCAGAGAAGTGATAATAATCACAAAGGGGATGAAGATAGGGGGATAATCACAGAGTCATTTAGGTTGGAAAAGACCGTTAAGATCATGGGGTCCAACTGTTAACCTAACGCGACCAAGCCCAGCACTAAACCGTGTCCCTCGCCACCTACATGTCTTTTAAATACCCCCAGGGATGGCGACCCCACCGCTGCCCCGGGCAGCCTGAGCCAGTGCCTGACAGCCCCTCCGGTGAAGGGATTTTCCCGATATCCAACATAAACCTCCCCTGGCCCAACTTGAGGCCGTTTCCCCTCCTCCTGTCGCCTGTTTCTCGTCACTCGGTCCCGCAGCCAGCGGGGAACCGCCCCCTCACCGGCCTACACTTCCCAGCATGCCGCGCGCCGCCGTGGAGACGTCATCATTCCACGACACTGAGGCCTGATCCCCATGGCAACGCCGGGTCGGCCCCGAAAGGTCCTGGCGCCCCCGCACGGCAGAACTGGGGGGTGCCGCAAAATACCCTGCGGGTCCCCAAGTGACCGTGAGGAGAGGACTGTACGCGACCCACCCCAGCCGGTCAACAGCACCGGGCCGGATCGCGGAGAGCTCCCCCCAGGCCCCCGAA
>NW_009648636.1:240588-252266 GCF_000708025.1 Charadrius vociferus
GCCGCGCTACGCTGGTGTTGCCTGGAGGGAGGCTGGGGCGGGCCGGGCCCGGTGGCTGGGCTGGTAACGGAGCCCGGTGCCGCCGGGGTGGGAGAGGGCCCGGTGCCGGGGTGGTTCCCACTTGCCCGGCCCGGCCTCTCTCGCTCCCGGCCCTGCCGGGTGAGGGGATGCCCGTCGGGGGGCTGCTGGCTTCTGGTTGATGTTGAGAGAGATTAGTTATTTAGCCTAAATAAGTAAGTTTTAATTAGAATAAATTACTTGGGGTTGTAGTACGGTGTGGTTTGTGCTGTTTGCTCGGCTGTACTGAGCACGAGTATTTGTTGCAGCCTTTAGGCTGCGATAAGAGTTAATTTTCGTAGTAATTTTCCTAGCAGCTGGTACAGTGCTGTCTTTAGTCTTTTAGTATAAGAAAAAATGTGGATAACACACATGTTTTGGCAGTGTTTTCCCTAAGTCTGGGACTTTTCAGTTCCCCATGTTTGGCTGTGGAGCGCAGGCGCATGAGAAATATAAACCAGGAGATAAGGAGGCTACAACCCTGCGAGACAGCAAATCCCCAAGAAAAAGGGGGGTCAAGATAAGATCCCAGACCAAAAATCACCACTGGATTAAAAGAGGCGTGAAGAGCGTGAGGGGCGGGTGTAGAGCTCGCAGGGGTATAATTGCCCAGGGGTTTCTTTGTTTGAGGTCCCTCCCTTTTCGGCAGCACCCACCCCGGGCTGACCCTGCTGCTGTACCTTCCAATTAAATCGCTTATTTTTATAAAATCCAACGCCTATGACGCTGCTGCAGGAAACCTGGGGTCGAGCCTGCAGAAGGAGGGAGCGTGCCACAGCGTAAGTGTGTGTGAGGAGTTGAGGGAACACCCCTCTGCTCACCGGGGTGGCCCGCTGCAAAGGGACCGTATTTACCTGGCCACCCGAGCGTTTGGTGGCAGGCTTTGGCCCCACAGACTGGCCAAGCGCGCTCGCTGGCTGTAATGGCTAGTGGAGGTCGCGGCGGGCTAGTGGAGCTCTAGGTGACAGGCTGGCGTAGCCTTGAGAGCGGGGAGATGCCCTGAGGTTAGAGCCGGCCTTAGGCGGTCGGATGAGGTGGAACTGTCACTCAAGATTGGTTCTGCTACGGGAAAGAAGACTTGGATGAGTTATGACAGAGGTGTACAGCGTGAGGAAGCAGAGCTAATGTATATGAAGAGCAACGAAGTGGAAAGTACTTATAGGAAAATGAGCTTTCTTGCTTTACGATGACAGGATTAGGCAGGTGTGTTAGCTGTGCAAATGGTCATGATGCTGGAAGGCACCGCTGGCAGTTGGCAGCTTCCTGTTGTCCTTCCTCCTTCCCCTAAATTCTCTGTGTTTTGGGGGGAAGGGGTTGAAATGGGAGGAGGGAGGGGTACTGGGAGTCCTGACCAACTTCTCAGTGTGCGAGCTGTTGACTGTAATCCTGGTGCTGTAAGCAAGATGGAAATGTTAACAAAGTTTCTGAAATCTTCCTAGAAAGAGTGGTAAAGGACAGCATTCTTCGCAAGACAACTGAACTCTGAAATTAAAGGCCAATGCTGTAACCTTTCACGTATCCCCTGACTTGCGGTATAACGCAAGGACAATCTGCTAGTTTTCGAAGGTGAAAAAAGATGCTTTTTAAAATTTGCTCTTGGCAAATGAATAGTGCCTTTCTTTGTTGGTTACTGCAGACATCAGGCGAAACACGTTGCCTGAAAATGAAATGCTATCTCATTCTCAAGAAAGAAAATCAATAAAGGTCACATGCTGGTGAGGAAGAGATTCTATCTGCTTCCCAGTTCCTAGCCCTTAGGGCTTGCTTGCTTTGTGTGGTGGCGTTGCTCAATCCTGATACTCCCACCTAAGAGCAAAGCAGAAACTGACAGAGACAAAAAAAGGTCTGGCTGATTATGGTCGGGGGTGATGTGGGGAAAGGGCTAGAGCTGCCTCCTATGTTGTTTCTGGAAGAAGGCACTTCTGAAGAACTTAGTACAAGAGAAAGTTTCCAGTTGATCTAAAGTAATGATGGTGTCGCTTTCTCTTCCCGTTTCTCAGTCTCTGGTGTTTCTCAGGCTGGACATGGTTGTAGAAACAAGAGAGTTTCCCTTCCTCCTTCGTTTTCAGTCTCTTCAATTTCCAGCTGTGTTCTCAGGTTGTCAGCTTGGTTATTGTAGGCCTCCGCGCAGTTGTGTTGCTGTGATGTGATTGTGGGCCAGTTTAGGTTGAGGTAGTTTAGGAAGTACTCCTCTCTCCTGTACTGAGCTGCTTTCTGGATCCAGCTGCTTTTCTGGCCTCTAGAACAGAGCAAGAAGGTATTGAACCCTTCCCACCTGGGGGCAGTTTGTGATGACGCAGGGCCTTGCAGGGCGGACTAAGCTGATGATGCAAAGGAGAAGGGTTTTTAATAGAAAACACTGGAAGTGGGTGTTCTTTCCTTTACTAGGCTGACAACTGTGGTCCACCCTGTTCATCTGGAAATGTCACATTTACGGGGAGGGAGGCAGACCCTAGTGACTCCAAAGTATACGAAAAGATGAAGAAAGTAGAGAGTAAACACAGGCTTTTCTTAACAAGTGAGCTTCTGGGCAAATAAAGAAGCTAGAGAAATGGTGGAGATCTTGCAGGGACTCATGTGCTGCCCTAATGCTACTCTATGGTTCAACAGCAGGATCAGTAAATACCACTTGTCTACTTTTTGGACCAGTCATAATTGCGGGCAAAGTATACGCGGGCAGTTCTGGCTCATGGGGTATCTTAGATGCAAAATTGTTTTTTAACAGGGCTGTGAGACAGTCTTTTCCTTGTCTGCAGATCTGAACTGACTGATCAAATAGGAGTGTGATAGGAGTGGGAGTTAAATAAGCACGAGGTCTGATGGCAAATCCGTTTGACCCTTGCTTCCGAAGGTGACGCACTCGGGACAATGAGTGAGCCAGGGCTGGGTGCATACTCCTTGCTGGGCAAGGACCTGGACTTCACACGGTGTCTTCTCCAGGGAAGCTCTGCTGTAGTGAGGCTGTAGGGATATGGAAAGAAGTAGGAATTGCCTCTATCAGGCGGTCTTCACTGTTAGTTGAGCCTCGCTGTGGCAAGGGATGGAGTCACGATTTCCAGTAAAAGGCTGGTAGCTTTTTTGTGTGGTCATGCTGAGCCAGTTCACACAGCTGAACTTTATCAACAAAGTTTCCTGGATTAAGTAACAATGCTGCAATTCTGGCTTATTTTTCTTCCCAATCAGAAATTATGTTTTACATGGTGACGTAAGTAACATCCGCATGGTTTAGCATCTGAGCCACTCCCTCCACCATCCTGTTATTTTAGCTGATGTCAGCCTGTTGCTCAATCTGCACCTCCTGACTGGAGAAATGCTTTGTAAGAGAACTCATTACAGCCGCTTCCCTTTTGGGGCCTGATTTAACATCTTCCCTGCTTCTTGATGTTCTGGCATCTTGGCCAAATTTGAGGTGTTCAGCCTTTGCCGTTTCAGGACAAGTCCCTGTCTGAGGAATGGCCATCTGTGAGCCATCTCCTTGGTGTGTCTCATCTCCATCTGCCCTGCAACACTGACGGTCCTAACCCTGCTACCACAGCGCACTCAGTGCCTCGCTGCCATTAGAGAGTATCACAGCCCTGCACCGACTGACCCCTGTGAGAAAGGCTGCGGTTGCCTCATGTTTTGTTGTTGCTTTTTTTCTGTCTTGGCTTGCACACACACACACTGGAAACTTTAATTTCATTCAATCTCCCTTATGAGGAAAGGCTGAGAGAGCTGGGACTCTTTAGCCTGGAGAAGAGAAGGCTGAGGGGAGACCTTGTTATTACTTACAAATATCTAAAGGGTGGCTTGAAGGGGGATGGAGCCAGACTCTTCTCGGTGGTTCCCAGTGACAGGACGAGGGGCAATGGGTGCCAGTTGGAACATGGGAAGTTCCATTCCAACACACGGAAAAACTTCTTTACAGTTAGGCCGACAGAACAGTGGCACAGGCTGCCCAGGGAGGGGGGGGAGTCCCCTTCTCTGGAGATTTTCAAAACCCGCCTGGATGCAGTCCTGAGTAATGTGCTCTGGGCAATCCTGCTTTAGCAGGGGAGTTGGACTAGATGATCTCTAGAGGTCCCTTCCAACTCCAAAAATTCTGTGATTCTGTGATGTGCGGAGGTGTTCTAGTGGGATCATGACAGACAGCAGAAATTCTGATGGTTTGTCTAAACAGGAAGTTACATGGACCAAATTAGGCACAGGATTTATAGCCCATGCAGTTTTGAGAACAAATGGCTTGGCCACAGCAGGTGTGAGGAGGCACCTTCTGCTTTCAGGAAGGGTGTATACTAGCTCTCAAGGATCTGGCTGTGGCATTTGAAGCAACTGCACTTCTGTCTGCCCCCCCACCCCCTTCTGATTCTCATTGCTCCAGAGCTTGGCCAGCACCCCTTATCCACCTCAGTATAAAGGCATAACCTGAATGCTTGAGCTGATCAAACAACCTGCTGTCTTCCCACCCCACACCTGACTCTGGAGCTTGTTACATCCAGCCACTGGCCAAGCCAACCCTAGAAACTGGCCAAAAATGGTTCCTCTTCTGTTCTCTTTGAGGTTCATGAGCTGAACTGGCCTGTAGAGACCCTGATGAACTAGTGTGGGGTAAGCAGGGTTGCTGGAGACAGGGAAAAGAGGCAGATAAGGTGTGTGGGGGTGTGTATGTTTGTGTGAGGAATGCAGTCTCCCCTTTCTGACAGCCTCAAGCTGTGTGAATGTTTCAGCTGCAAGGTGTAGCTTTACTCTGAGCTGCTGTCCTGTGGGTTGTATCCCTTCACAATAGCTTTCAGAAGCAACCAAGAGCATCAAACAAAAGGCAAGGAGTCCAGCCTGTGCTAAAGTGTGGAGCGGAAATCTTTTCTTTTTCTCGTCAGACTGGAAAGTTCCTGATTTGACTGGTTTCAGTCTTGGTCATCGCTGCCTATTGAGAGAGGTTTTGGGCAGTGTGGCCATGCACGACTGAGCAAGTCTACTCATAACATAGAGCAACTGAGGGGAGGGAGTGATTCCTTAGGCCAGCCAGAGCATTCCTCCGCCTGTCTTAAACCTGAAGTAAAGCTGCTATCCTAGAAAAGTCTGAGAGCTTTGCAGACTGCCATCGTTTGCTACCACACGAGACTGATAATAACAGCTTTTAGTGGGAGTATCTTTCCATCATGCTGACCAAATACACAGGGCAACGTTAGCTGATGCCCACAGTTTAAGAGGCTAGTGGTCTGCCTGGGTTTAGTGATTCTTCCTAATCTGTTCAGCGGAGCATCTGCCAACGCAGCTAGTGCTACAGTCTGAAACAGGCAGATGTGATCGCCGAGGAGTTTGTGTACTCCTTTCTATAGCAACGCATACCCCTGTAGCTGCCCTTCGGTGTAATCCAGCTGGCTGCGTGGAGCAGGTGGCCTGTTCTGCAACTGTTGTAGTGGTTGCTGAAGTGTTGCCGTCTGTGGGCAAGGTCCAACATCTGCTGAGTTGAAGATGACGAATTATACGTGGTCCTCAGATCTGATCCTATGTATTAATATCAAGGTCAGGTCTTGCCTGAATAGAGCCTGCTGATGTATTTTCCCCATTTTATTTCTCTCTCTGTCCAGTTCCATTGCTTTTTTTTCCCCACAAAAGCTGTGTTAGAATAAGTTGGAAACCGTAGAAGCAGGTTCTAAGGTCCCTGCCATCCTTTTGCCCAGTTTGTTCAGCACGTGAGGCCAGAAACAGTTATGGCACAGGGAAAGCAGCAGTGGATCCCTTACCCACCAGCTGCTGCTGGCTTGTGGAAGGAGATATGTGTGGGCAAATCCTCCACACTTCAACACTAGCTGGCTGCTCCACACGTAGCACATGTAGGAGCAGATCCAACTTGAGTCCCTTGAACTGCTTTTAAATATTTTAACCTTGATGGTGACGGGCTAGACATGGCTTAGGAGAAAATAACACTCAGCAGGAAAGGTGTGCAAGTGTGTGTGTGTGTGGAGCATGCGGAATTGTGGTTGCATCTCAGCTGCATAAACAGCATGGGTGTTTTCAACGTCCCTGTACAGCATAGCAGGAACCACCTTTTCCCACACTCTCAGAACCCTCTGCTTTCTGCTTGCCCTCACCAACCTATGCCTCACCTCAACAGAGAAAATCCCTCCAGTTCCTCTAAGCCACTAAGACGATCTAATCTCTCACTTCCTTTAAATAAGCCATGAAATGAGTTCCTGGAGAGAACTTCTCAACAGCAGCAGTTGGGAGATGCCCCCCCCCATCAGCGTGTCCTGCCTGGGAGAGATCATGACATGGGCCGCTGCTTGTTTTTTGTGGTGGAGCTGGTGCTTTATCGGGCTGTTGCATGTTCTTTAAGCTGGTCTTTTAACTGCCAGTTCCCTGTAAAAGCTTGTTTCTTCTCATCATGCTTGAAAGAATTTGCCTGCCCCTTTTTGGGTGGCTAAATATAAAAGCAAACACCACCTACTCTTAATGCTATATAATGTCTGTTCAAACTTGATGCTACACAAACTGTCAAGATGGCATCTCGGGGATGAGTAATAATTACAAATATGAGCATGCATTGGCAGATGGATAGCCTGGTTTATGAGCACAGTCATGGGACAGGGAAGCTTTGAAAGAGCTGCATGGTTCCACCTCAGATCTGCTGTATTGCTGCCTTACTTCCCCCACCAGACTCTCTTTCTCGCTGACCAAAGGCAGTGCCACCACTTATTTCTGCTTGATAACTCTACGGCGCTATGGCACTGTTCTGGGAGCAGGTGGGCTCCCTATGTCACACGTGGGGCCAGGCGTAGTGCTGTTAGCGTGCCAACTCCAGCGTGTGTGCCCAAGACATGCTGTTGTGCATCCTCACAAAATTAACTGATGGCCTCAGCTGACAGCCTGAGGAACAGAGGGGACAGACATCTGTTTGAACTTTGTCTCTTTGACAGATTCCCAAATGAAACCTTATCTTTAAAATAGGACATTTCGCCTGTGTGTCTTACACGGAATGAAAGCTGCCTGATCATTCATGGAGGCTTCAATACATGGTGTTTTGCAGGGGAATTCATGACAGGAAGGAGGTGATTTCTGGTGTATTGAGAAAGTTCCCTATGGTTGTTGACTTTAGCTGGGTGGTTCTATTTGTAAGTGCTTTTTTTTTTTTTTCCCAGCTGTTTGGTATTTGAGGAAAAAGTTAAGTACAACAGAAATAGGGAACAAGAATGATACCCACCCTCCACCCCTTGTTTTTAAGACTTTGTAAATCTGAGAGGGTAAAAAAGTGGATCACGCTACAAGAGGATGATGACAGTATAGCAAATGCTGTGGATTGTGGCCTGTGGTCGAATGTCAACATTAAACTAATTTTGGCTTTTGCAACTTGCCAAATCTGTCTTGTGAAAGCTACAGTATGTCCACTTAGTGCACAGGCTGACACTGGGATCAGAGCTAGAACTTTTCAATCACCGATAGTGGAGTTAGGCTTGAAATTAGGTTAAATGGGGCTGATGCATGCTAGTAAATTCACCAAATTCTGCTTCTGGGGATGCCAGGCAGACAGAATTACTGTATTATTAACACTACTTTTCCTCGCTCTCTTGCCTCCAAGCACGTTTTTAGAAGCATGCCAAAAAAAGAAAAATCTAATTAAAAGAGTATTCCAAGAAAATTAGAGAATTGTAATTTCCTAGGGCATTTTGTTTAGACTGACTGAAAAACATTCCAGAGAGAGGAAAAAAAACTCTGTAACAACTTAGAAAATGTTTGTCTGTCTAAAATGGGTTTTATATTACTTGTCTACAAAACCCTGTAGTACAGACTGTTACAGATTATTTTGTTTTGGGGACTTTTTCCCTATAGCAGAACAGCTTAGTGTTGTTTTCTCTGAAGGAAATTTCCTAGACTAACTTCAAATATCCTTTGTCTTTCTGTCTCAGGACTGTTTTTCCAGGAACTAGCAGTACTGCGTAACCCGGTCATTTGCATTCTGTGCCGTAAGTACCCAGTAAAAACCTGTTGCCTAAATCCTTGGTTTCCCACATGTAGAAATTTGGGCACCTAAAAGAAATGACTGAAAAATTTGCACAAAGTTTTGCCCAAGGAGGCAGAGAAGGAGGTTGCAGTTAATCGCGATTCCATTTTTAGGATATCTTTCAGAACAAGTGGAGCCCAGATGTTTTTAGTAAACGTCTTTCAAAACTCACAGTTGAGATCAGTGTCAAATTTCCAGACACATGATCAACCTTGGTGCCAAGTTTAGGGTTGCCTTTGTGTTTACATAAAGTCTGTGAGCTGAATTACACTGAAGTTTGTGGGTGGAATGGAAGTTCTCCATAACAAATATTTGACTGGATGCACAGTTTATCTTATTTACAGGACTTTGAGCTTTGAAAAAAGTTTACTGTATTTTTGTTGACCTAATATTCGAGGCATATTCAGCTCTGTCTTGATCACTGGATTTGGAACAACTGTTGCTTTTTAAGTCAAATTTGTTATTATTCTAACCATCAAACTAGCATGGCAAAAAGCACGCATTTTAAAGTTAGAGGGGAACCATTTCTACAGGTGATAAATGAAACGTTGTCTATTCCCGAATATTCTGGCTTGTCCAACTACAGCAAGATCTGCGCTCACATCAAGGGAGCCCTCTCGGTGAAGGTCTAGCTGGGTGACTAAGTCACATGCTCATTTTTTGCTCTGAGCTTCTGTTTTTACAAAGTCAGAATTTACTTTGTGCAAATATTGTCCAGCATCTGTTTAAAAGTCATGTTTTCACTCCACAGTAAGATCACTGCCACCATTTGGAATGATCATGCACAGAAGGGCACAGGTCAGTCAATATGACTGATATTAAAGTGGGTGTAAGAGTCATGGAAACTTTTGCTTTTTTTAATAGCATACCCTAGGCCTTACCCTATGCAAAGTCTTTGCCAATGTCAAACGCTCTTTGCTGCGTGGTGCTACACATGGCCCTGTCAGCACAAACTTGCTGTAACCATGTGTCATGCCCTCTTAAAAACCCGCTCCAGGCTCCCAAACTAACAACTCTTTACCGTTGGCGCAGGCTGGGACTCCCTTTTCCTCAGACAGACAGACAGACAGATGCATACATGCATGTGCCTACATGCACATAACGGTGTGTGCCACTATACTGAGGTGTGTGCAGAGTCTTGGTGGATTTTTCTGCATCTAGGTCCACCAGTTCTCTGACTCAATCATCTTCTGTGTCTATATACAGAAACATTAATCAAAGAAGCTCTGATTATTTTTGCACACTTAAATTGTCCTCTCCAACTGTCATATGAGGAAGCTAAGCATTACTCTTCCTAAACTGGCTGATGTTCAGATCTGTGCTCTGTGTATAATAGCTAAGCTGTAAACAACAAGAGAGCTTGGTCCATTGTTTCTGATGGGATCTTGTCCAAGGGAAAACAGAGATTGTCTTCAACAATTTGAAGCTTGTGTAGGCAGACAATACATTGACTTTTGCCTCTGGGCAGCATGAAGCATGCCTCTACTTCAGACCAAGGAAACAGCTGAGGGCCAACACCAATTCAAAGTAATGCTGCGCATGCGCTCTGCTGAGAACGTGGATCAGTCCCTGGGCAGCTGTGGTGTTGGTGTGTAAAAGAGTCCTGAAAGAAGTAATTTGGATTATCAGGCTCTTTTTCCTGCATACACCGACATCTTTAATCTATTGGATTTGAATGAGAAAGGCCAGGATCCCCCCTCTAATTCGAGTAGGTTAATGAATAACTGTCAGGCATGAAGTTAACTATTAGCTACTGAAAATAATACGGTAGAAAATAGTGCGTGAAGCATTGTCAGATGCAAAAAATGAGCTTACAATTACTGAATGAGTGTCATTTGATGGGAAGTCCAGCCTGAGTACGGTAATGCTTTTAGCAGGCTTCTTCCCAAGAATGCTTGTTAAATGCATTCTTCAGGAAGAAAGGCACAAGATAAAAGAAGGCTTAACCCAAGCCATAGGAAAACAGTATGAAATTAAAAACAGTATGAAGTCAAAATTAAACCATAATGGGACAGTAGTTTGAGAGCCAGTTGCACAATCAACAGAAAAGGTCTGGCTATAGCTAAACCTAAACTTTTGTAAGACCAGAGTCCTAAACACTCTTCATGTTGGTCACCAATATACCATGACGCATGGCTGTACAACTCAGTGTGTCCTATTCTGGCCACGTAAATCTGCTGTCATCAGAGACAATGTGTATTGTGCAACTTGCAATTGATACAGAAAGAAGCATGTAGGACTTCCCTAATCTTACTGACATTTACTCATGGGTGGCACACGCTGTCCAAACTACAGAGGAAATATTCCTATTATCAATGAACCTTTTGCTCAGTCGCTTACAAACTGTGCTGTTGCACAGCCTTTTCATGAAACAATAAGGATTGGAAAAAATAAAAACAGCGATAGCTTGCAATCTGTAAGCTGCTGGGCAACTTTCTTCTCGTAGTTCTGAGTGTGCCTTTGTCGGTCACAGGCAAAAAGGTCAGGTGAAAAGAGAGCACAATCAGCAAACATAACGTAAAAGAAATGGTTTAGTGTTTTGTAGATTCAAGGTTAGTCTTTCTGGAACACTGAAACATGCTCTGCAATGAACTGCCAGTGTAGAGCGTCAAGTTCTACATGAGTCTGTGCTTCAGGAGGACACTCCTAACTTTTGGCAAGCCTCTTCAGCCTAACGCAAGGTTTGTTTGAGGTACCTGCAAAGCTGGTGAAAATACTACCGTATGAAAACAGCAATGCAAGTCCGCCCAGCGCTTACTACCTTTTTTTTTTTTTTTTTTTTACATAAGCATTTGTGTGGGAGGGGAACATGAGATTTCAAATGTACCTGGCAGCCTGCTGAAGCGATAGGTATGACCCACGTTAACTTAAAGATCTTAATTACTTCTGATGGTTAACTGACAGGAGCAACAGAAAACGGTCAAACAAAGGAAGCCAGGCATTCCGAGCGCCTCAAAAAGTGCCGTTGTGCTGACACAGGCCTTGCGCTGCCCTTTACAGACAGACAGACAGACATCTATGCAGTCACACATGGGAAATCCCACATTACCGGGAAGGTTCAAAGGCAAAATTAAACTTTGTAGGAAGAACTGGTTAGAGGAAAATCAATTTGAGTTTGGAGGCTCAGTAACTTGTAATATTTCAGTAACTTGTAATATTCTTGTAGTATTTCAGCCTTAACATTGGCTTAGTAAAAGCCAAGATTTTGGGATGTTACAGGATGATCTCGGTTTAAGCAGGACTTCTAGACCTCAAGGCTGCACTTGTAATCTGCTTAAAATTTCAGAAACCAGAAAGAGTCCAATGTTTACTGAAAATAAATGACAATAATCATCTCATAAATGGTGATTATCATCTCAGTATCAGAAGACTCATTTTTTTTCCATTTGACCTTTGGTTTCTCAATTGCTTACTTACTACTTGGCCTTGCGTTTGAACTGACCGTAGGCCTCTATCCCAAACCTCACCATCCAAGCAAATGGAACACCTGAGGGCAAGAAATGTTAAGTTTCTCACCAGCTTTCTTGCGTATGGTACCTTTAGCCATCCCTGTGCTAACGTCCAGCCTGCTTCCTTCCTCAGGTCACCACCAAACACCGGGAGCCAGGGTTGCAGGTGCCTGTTTAATAGCTTTGAAGAG
>NW_009648636.1:253242-278998 GCF_000708025.1 Charadrius vociferus
CCCGGGGCCCGGCCACACAGGCTGGCCGGTTGGTGGGGGGGGGTCCCGAGGGCCGGGCGGTGCCTGCGGGCGCAGGCCCGCTCCTCCTCCTCCCCCCCCCCGCCTTTGGGGCGTTCTCGGCCTTCCCCTGGGGGTGGGGCGCCCGCTTGTTTTCTGTAGGTGTTTTCCTTTATCTCGGTGGCGAACTTGAGTTACACGTTAACCGCTCTCTGTCCGTTGCCCTTGGCGGACTCGTTATCAGCTCAGCTCAGCAGCTTCCAAGCGGCTCTGCCCTTGGGGCTGGGCTGGATAGCAGGAGTTGACTAACGAAGCAATTGGCACCTCTCCCACAGGCGTTCTTGTCTCTGAGGCAAGGTTTTTCGTTCGTGGTTTTTGAAGCGAATTCGGTAGGAATCCGTGGTTTCCTTGGCGCTGTGCTTACATGTCTGACTTGGCACGAGACTCCCATTTTAGCCATAGCTCAGATGAGTAACTTTGGTCCAAACAGCAGCTCTGACCTCTGTGCAGCAATCTTGGTGCTGTAGATGTTGCAAGTAACTTGAGCCTTTCTAGTGACACTGTAGTGTGTTGTGGCATTTAGGTGTAGAACTTCACATCTTGCTTCTGTGTTGCTATCTGTGATGGTCTGAACCTCAGCTACGAGTTTAATGTGATTATGTTGGTGGATGATAGTGGTACCAAAGCACCAGTGTCTTGCCTTGAACCTCCAAGCTGCCGGTTTAAGAGCAGAGAATTCAGTAGCTGTTTGTCTGGTAAATAACTGGCAGTTGATACAAAGCTTTCCATTGAGTCCTGCCTAATGGCTTTGACCAAAGAACAAACAAGCTGTGTGATGGCTTCTAACTGCTGTTGCAGTTTCTTTGGGGCTTTCAAAAAGGATGACCTTGTATTTGCTGATGAATATGTATTTTAGTTCAGTTTACCTTTTGTCTTTTAAACGTGATACTATTTTTTTTCCAAAAGTCGAAAGTGTGCTGCTTAGTCTAATCCCAGTCCCTGATAAGCCTAAGGAAGTATGGGAGCTTTATTACAGAAGTACTTTAAGTTTTTGGCCACCCTGAAAGTCAGAACTTTGACTTGTGAACTTTGTAAACAAACTCGGGCAAAAAAAAGGGAGCAGGGGAAGATTTCTCCTTTTTGAAGAAGGCTTTTCAGATCTGCTGTGTTTAAGGCATTTGAACGGTGCTCAGAAGAACAGGTATCCATCTGTCTGTGGGGTCTGGAGTTTTTTGTATCTTCAGAACTGAACCACAAATACCATTTGTTTGTGGGGATGGTAGGGATACAGGTTAAAATTTAGTCCTAGTCAAGAAAATCTAACTTGTTACTAAGGGAAGAGTTTTGCCACACTGCCTTGCTGTCGTCAGTGCTACTGCTAGCCTTAGTTTGGACTCCAGCCATCTTGAAGTAGGGCTGATAGGAGACGTATCTGAAGTCACAGTACAGACTTGGCTTTGTATGACTGCTGGAGTGAGGCTTGGGGTTTTGAGCATATGAATTCTTATTTTTCAGTCTTACTATTTTGATCGGGATGATGTGGCTCTGAAAAACTTTGCCAAGTACTTCCTGCATCAGTCCCACGAGGAGCGTGAGCATGCTGAGAAACTGATGAAGCTACAGAATCAGAGGGGCGGACGCATCTTCTTGCAGGACATCAAGGTGAGGAGTGGAATTATGGGTTGTCCTATCTAATGCAGAACTGGACTTGTGGTCTGTCTCCAGGCTGGAAGGGGATGAATTTCCCTGTAGGTTGTCTCTCAGAAGGAGCAGCAAGCTCACAGTAGATAAGCATGCCGCATTGCTGCGATCTGTGCGTGGCACTCAGCCCACAATCTAGAGATGCTTAGTAATTCAATGATTTGTGCTAATCGACTAATAAAAAGTACTTCCTGTGTAAGAAGAGGATCTGCAGCCCTAGGTGGGGTGAGGGTAACTAGAACACAGCTGGTTCGTCTACCTTAAATTTAGTGGTAGGAGCCTTCTCTGTTTTCTGCACTGTTTTGTAGAGAACTCTTGACTTGCTTGCAGTGGGAATATGAAATCCCAAGTTTCCGCTTGCTTGTTATGGCTCACTACAAGACTTCACAGCAGTGTTTTCTTGAAGTCACTTTAATTAGTTTATTCATAACTGCAGAAAGTAAGCAATATTGTAGGGACAGTTTAAGGCAAGACAACTCTTCATGGGGAAAATGGCAAAAAAAGTAAGTGATGGGCACTTCAGAAGAATTCCCTTGCTTACTGGTAAGTGTGAGTACTTGTAAACACCAGACTTTATACTATGCAGTTCTGAGCTGAAGACTAGATTTGCCTGTACTGGTGTCTTAACTGGTTCATTTCTGAGATGGTCCCCATTGCCTACTTAGGCAGATGTTTTAAGCCATTAGGTTATAACAGGAGGGGCAAGAAATTAGCTCTAGTAGCTGTCTTGCCTACAAGACTTCAGAGAACATAACATGAGGGGAACCTAGGGAGTAGGGACAGGTCTGGGACTTGGAGCATGCATTCAGTTCTGTTCCGAGTGCTCTGTGTGTCCCCCAGGATTTTAGAAATACCTAAATGACTGAACTGAGACTGATCTGAAAAACTTGCTCCCTGATGGTCTGTGGGTGCTTAAAGAAAATATGGTTGTGTGCTTTCCCGTTCTAGAAGCCAGATCGTGATGACTGGGAGAATGGACTGACTGCAATGGAGTGTGCCCTGCACCTGGAGAAGAATGTGAACCAGTCACTGTTAGAACTGCACAAATTGGCAACTGAAAAGAATGACCCACATGTAAGTAGATGCTGAAGCTGAGGATATGGCTATGCAATGATGGGGCTTGTATGTGTTTAATTGTGTGGGTTTAGGGGTGAGTTGTGTCCCTGATGTTCCTAAAAGTGAAAAAAAGGGTGTGAAGTAGTGGTGTAGCCTTTCCAAAGGGAAGGGGCCAGATGTCTGCCTGTACCTTAGCCATTTGGTGGGATTATTGCCATCTTTTTCCAGGAGGACCAGTTGCAGTGTGTTAGGGTGGCTGAGGCCTACCTTAACAGAGCAGCGGGCGCATTGCTTTGTTCACACCCTTCTGTCGCTCTTGGGAACAGAGGGCACTCGTGTGGAGAGCATTCTGAAGAGAAGAAATGTATCAAGCGCTATAGAGAAGGCTTGTTTCTGTGAGAGATGAGTTCTTTAAACCAATGGATGCCTGTAACGCTCTCCTAAAATTTAGGAGAAGTTCTGAATGTTAAAAGCCCTGACACTTCAGAACACAGGTTTCTTCGCAGATGGAAGTTACTGGCAAAGTTGGATTGAGGCTTCTTAGTATCAGAAAAAGATTAGCAGGTGTCTGACTCAAAGTAGTCATAGCATAAGTTAGAAGGACTTTTAAAAGAAGCAACATAGCTGGGCTGTTCTACAGGTGTAAATCCTCATGGTCATGAATTAAAGTGCTGTGCAGTCAGGGCTCTTAATCTGCTCAGAAACTTTCCTACTGCTTCCTGAGCTGACCTTGTGCTGCAGGGTTCTGGAGCAAGTGTGTCGAGATAAGCCTGCCTCACTTTGGTCTTGTTCTGGCACTGCTGAGGCAAAACTAAAAGCTTCTCCCTCTTGGGTATCTTCTGCGTTTTCAAAATTGTTATTCTGTGCCTTACCCTTTCTCTAGAGAGGTTTGGGAGGATTTCAGATGCTGTTTCAGCGGGATAAATTTAAACTTAATTTAAACTTAATTTATGTCCAGGCATAAATTTAAACTTTTTTTTTTCCTCCCTCCCCCTGCCTTTCAGTTGTGTGACTTCATTGAGACTCATTACCTGGATGAACAGGTGAAATCCATCAAAGAGCTGGGTGACCATGTGACCAACCTGCGGAAGATGGGGGCACCAAAATATGGCATGGCAGAGTACCTCTTTGACAAGCACACCCTTGGGGACAGTGACAATGAGAGCTGAAGTCTTGCCAGGAGCCACCTTGTGGGTTTCAGTGGGACTCCTACTTTACTGTCCAGCCATGCATGCATCTTCAGCTATCTAGATAAACAGTTCTCATACTCTGTACCAAATATCACCCCTCTTTTCTCTTGTGTTTTGTGTATTGCCCTCCATCCAATAAAGTGACTTGGTTCAAGTTGGCTTTTTCTGTTTCTCTCGGGAGCGAGAAGCCTGAACTTGCAGGATTGTGCTCCATAGTATCTGTTAGGCATGGATGAAGGAGTATATTAGAGGGATTGTTTTACTTTCCTAGCGTTTTTATAAAAATTACAGTTTTTTTCTAATCCAGTGGGATCTACTACAGGAATTGCGCAGTGACTGAAGTTGCATTTGAAATGCCTTTGCCACCGAAGCTGTTGCTATAATGTACATGCGAGGAAAGAAAGGCTTGAGTATCTCAGCTGCCTGAACTGGTCCCTGTGAATTTAGGTGAGGCTACTGAAGGGAGGGTTAGTGCCTCGCTAGGCATCGTGCCTGCCTAACAAATGGCGCTGCAGTTATGTATGGAGAAAATGTGCTGAGAATCAAGAATTCGGAGCTTTGTAGTGCCATGAGGCTGGACTGAAACAGCAGTGCTGCAGGAACTGCCTCAAGGACACTGTATGAGGAGTTGGAGTGGGCGGTGGTGGCATCTGCCTGGGTATAGCAGCTGTACCTGAAAGGCAGAGAGGGTAGGCAGCTGTTGTGGAGGCATTGGAAGGGATGTGGGAGGTAAATCCGTCATGTGCCTTCTGTGATATGGGAAATTTGCAGCTGTTTCTGAAGACAGAGGAAGTAGGAAAACTGTGGTTTCTCTAAATTCCTGTTGTTGCATGGGAACTAAAATGAGGAAACAAAACAGGTGGTCCCAGACTTGAGCCTTGCTTTTATTTTCTTAGGGAAGACGGTAAAAACTCATAGCTGTATGGTGTCTGCTACTGTCCAGATGACTTCTCTGAGCACCGTCAAATCAGTGGCAAGTGTGATCTGGAACTTCAAAAGGAAGCAATGTGGTGGGCAAATACCATTGACTGCAGACACTTGTTCTTGGTTCTAGTAGATGCTTCCCCTGCCTTATCCCATTACTTTTTCCAGTACTGGAAAACACCAGCTAGCTGTGACTTCAAGAAGCGCTATGGGTCTGTGTCACAAATGATGTGACTTGCTTCTGTCCCTTACTTTTCCTGGAGTACCTTGGCAGTAGTGCGAGTCCCGCCTAAGACTTGTAATGGATCTTATGACAAACGTTAATATAAAGCTCAAGTTCCAATTCTTGCTGTGATGGGGGCCGGGGGGGGGGGGAAGGTGTCCTTATTAACTATATTCCTCTTCTATTTTGTGCTACACCTGCACTCTGGGTTCTTCAGGCTGGTACCTGCTGAGATACTGCTCTGCTGTGAGGTACCTGCAATACCAAACACGCAAAGTCTTGTTTGTTCTTTTGCTACAAATGTAGAGGGGGTTTTGTTTGTTTTGTTGTTGTAACACTGAAGTTGTGCCTGCTACTGTACCTGAGGCCAGTAGCAGTGTGTCACTAATGCTGGCTTTAGCCTAGGCTGGGCTCCAGCCGTGTGGTCCAGCAGCAGGAGGTTTGGCTGCACTGTCCTTCTGGTTGGGTGAGCGCCAGTGTGGCCAGGTGGACAGATGCTGCGGTATCACTAATGTGGCAGGTATCTCAACGGAACTGTGCGTGCCTCTTGGTCTCCTCTAGCTGTACTGATCTATCTGTTCTTCACAGGGGCTTTCGCTGGTCTCCATGATCACCTCCATCAGCCCCACGTAGTCACCTTCGGCTAGAGAGATGCCAGAGTCGTTGGGGGATAGACTCTCTGCTCGTCTTGGCTCTTTTGTAGGAGGAGTGTTTGTGCCTCCGTTTCCAGGATCTCTCATGGTCCTGGAAACCTCTGCTGGATGCTGGTCTGGAGCGCTGGCTGCATCTTCTAAACTTAGGCTGCGAGCGTCTGGGCCCATGTTCCCCATGTGGGATCTCTCCAGCACTGGAGATGTTACAGGAGTGAATGAGAAGCAGAGGGAGGCGCTGCCTATGGGAGTTTTGTTGCTGGGGGTGTGAAAGGCACTTGAATGCTCAGAATTGGGGGTGGCTGATGCTGTGTTCTCCAGGGTTAGCCAGGGTGGGTGGGAAGCTTTCAAGCTCTTCAGACTCTTGAAGCTACCCTGCTTCTCGTGGTCTGGGGATTCTGCCAGGAAGGGGAATTTAGGGCTGTCTGATGCTGTGGACTGAGCTCCTGGACTCCCTGTGGTGGCAGCTTCTCTGCTTTTACTGTTCGAGTTGTTTTTCTCTTCTTCCACTGTTAAAACCAGTGAGTCAGGACCTTTGCTCCGATCTGTTGGCCAAATAAATGTTTCTTTTGCACCTGAGCCAAGGGAGCTCTGGCTTTTATACATATCGCTGACTCTGGAAGGAGAGGAGTTGACAATGACATCCCTAAGAGAAGTCGAGCATGCAGCGATGCTGGAGAGTGCAGGAGGTTTCTTGCGACCTTGGCGTCTAGAAGGGAAGATCATGGGGATAGAGCTGATCGGTGTCTGTGGAGCGCTGTAGAAACCAGGTCTCTCATAAAATGGGGTTGACATGAAGGCATCGAACTCCCTTAGTTTTCTGTCTTCACTGTCCCACTGCTCCTGTGAGCTGGAGTCTCCCCTTGGCTGATTGATGCTGCAAGGGCTTCCAGACTTGCCCATGTCTTGGTATGTATAATGAGAGAAGGGGGATGTGGGGTCTCCCCGTCTGCGCAGCAGGTTCATCCGGGAAGAGGACCTGGAGAAGCTCGGTGACTGGACGCCGAGGAGGCGGCCCAGGTGTCCCAGTAACGGTGTGGAGTGATTTGCCTCCTCATTCTCTTTAATTTGCTCCAGGGGCTGGAACTCCATCTCTTCCTTCTGCATGCTGGGGAAAGGCAAAACAGGCTATTATGCAGTCGCGAGTGAAGGTGGTTTCTGGTGGAGCAGCACGGGGAACGCTGCTGCCAGAGGCAAGCTTCTCGCTTCCCATGTAGCTGTTAGATACGTGTTAGGCCCTATTCAGAATAGGGATGCTCATGGCAGAGGGGAGGCGGGGGGGCAAGATGTCAGAGGTACCCTTTTCTGTGGAGGGTATTGGCTATCGTCTTTGGACGAGGCTAAAAGTATCTTGGAGCAAGACTTCACAAACTACAGAGAAAGATATTACTGCTCGCTCTTACCTCTTCAAGTAAGACCTGATCCAAGGTGTAAAGGTGGACTGTTCTGACACCCTGTTGCTGCACCCACCTGATATCAAAAGTTGAGCCAAGGAACGATGGGCGCTTGTACTCAGCGGTGGCTGCGGTGTACGGTGGCTGGGGGTCGGGCTCGTTCCAGTACGGATCCTTCTCCAGGATGGGTAAATCCTGATGCATCTCATCCACTGCCATAAGGGAGACCTGCAGGGGACAGCAGCAACGTCATACGGGGCGAGCAGCGTTACGTGTGCCCGGTATCGGCGGGCAGAGGAACGCAGGGCAGGAGGAAGCGATGTAGCACGGGCAAGCCGCTGGGTTTGCTGTGTGGTTTCCTGGCACTCGGGTCGTTTTTCCACACGGAGAGATTGGATTAATTGGAAGGAAAGTGATGCCGAAGGAGACAGGAAAGCAGTACTCTCGCTAGGACTGAAGGGCTCGGTGTTAGGGAGGGCTGAAGGTGGAGAGTTATCGCACAGAAGAAAGCAGAGGAAGCAGTTTTAGACACACAGTGTGGAAGAAGCTCAGGCCAGGCAGGAATGATGTGTCACTGAAAGGCAGGGAGGGCGTGAAACAAACTCTGGATCCAACACGTGTGCCAGAGTACTGACTAAAGCTGCAATTGGTCTCTGTGTACAGGAGAACACCAAAAGCCCTGTCTGCCCTGGTGTGAGGGGGGTCTTCCTGGCACGGGCCTTGCCCCACATTCTTCCTGGAGCTTGGGATGTCTCCTTGGCTGCTGGGGGAGAACGCTGAGCTGGCCACCTTCACCCTTGTATTTGTTGGGAAGCCTCATGCTCTCCTCCTGCTCTCCAGGCCCTCTGGAGATCCCAGGCTCCTTCTAAACACAGCCACCCACACCTCAGGAAAGCGCAAGGGCAATGGGGACTGCTTCTCCGCCCCACTGCAGGCGGGGGAGGTGGGTGGTGGAGGTCTTGCAGGAGAACTTCGTGACTGCACCGATGGGGCTTGCTAAACCATCAGGCGCAGTCCTGCCTCGGTGATCCTCTGCAGGTCAGGCTCATCTGGAGGATCCTCCCTTCACATTACCTGCAGGTTCCTGTCGATGAGCCAGTTGGTTTCAAAGTCGTCATCGTCCTCCCCAAAAGGGTTGATGAGTTGCTCGGCCACCTGCATGTGGAGAGCAACACAGCAAGGGTCATCGTAGCCATACCTGCCCCTTTCCCTGCAGGGAGAAGGCCTGTGGGGCAGAGTCAAGCGTGATGTCCCTTGAATTCAGAGCAATGCTGTTCCTTCCAAAAAGGGGTGGGTTAAAAATGGAGGCTTGCCAGCAGCTTGGAGATGTTGGTACCCACAGGGAACTGCCCCTCGCTCACATAACCCTCCTGCAACTGCAGACCACCACTGCAGGTAAAGTGTAGCTCACTGCCTCTCTTTTTTTTTTTTTTTTTTTTTCCCCAAATTAGTCAGGACCAAAGCTTAGGAAAAGTGGAGTTGGTGTCCAAGGCAAGAAACTTGGAAACTGAGAAGGTCTTGCAAATACCCTCAGCCCCCGTTGGCTCCCCTTCTGTCTGCCACCACCTGGCACGTTGCCCTCAGACCAAAGGACACAGCTGGGTTCCTCGTGAGCGCACGCTGGGGAAAAACCCTTGGCTGGGTCAGCTTCCAGCTCCAGACATGGTTTTTTGGACTTACCTTTAACCAGCCAGCGTAGAAGAAGAACTGCAGAAACGTAAAGACGGGCACGAAGAGATCTAGTTCATGGCCAGGATATGCTTTTTCTGGATCCAGGAACTGCCGCCCGATCAGACAGGCCAGGAAGAAGCTGTAAACAGCCACGGTCACCACCTGGGAAAGATGCCAGGGGACACACCAGAGGAGCTTGAGTTCCCTGCTCGCTTTCCCAGCATCTCTCTTCAGTTCCACCCCACGCACGTCCCACCAGCGGTGAGCTGCTGCCTCTGTAGCCTTTTGAAAGCTCTGGATTCGCGTATGGCACGCTTCGCCTCTGCTTTCTGCAGGAAGATGCATTTCCACTGCAGAAAGCTTTAAATACACCCTTTGCCCTTTAGCTGTTACGTGCACCGCATTTCGTTCCACGCCGCCCCTGGAATGACATCTCTGTAGGTGTCACAGAAAGACAGCGGCAGAAGAAAGCACGTGACATCCTGGATTGAAAAGCTTAAAACGACTGATGTGCAGCTGCGTGCTTGTTCTGCCGCTGAGCTAAGGGGTGCTGTGAGTTCTTTTCATTCTTGCCCTCGCCTCTCCTGAGAGCTGTCTCCGTCCCCTCGTGGCTCACTCCGTGCTGGCAGGCCACTTCCGAGGCAGCGAGAGGAACCCTCCTTGCCCGGATTTCAGGCTACGGCGAGCTTTGTGCTTTTCCCTGTAATCATGGGACTGGAAACTTCCCCTTTTCACATCAAAAGCAGCTGAGGCTCCTGCGTGATCTCTTGACGCAACAAGCGAGGGGGTTCAAAACAAACACCCGGCGTCACGAGACTCTCGAGCTAGCCCTGCAGTTCCTCGCAGTGAACGGTTTCGTGATGGGCAGGACAGAGAGTGACTGCAATGACAGACTTTGCATTGGAAAGTCTGTCCATATGGATTTTTTTTCCCCCACGTATGGGGAGAAAAAAAAAAAAAAAAAGGGTCGCGTAGTGCAGAAGGGGCAAAGACATGCTGTGATTTTGCTTCTGGTCTGTGCGGGAATATCGTTTCCCAAGGTGTTCCCCATTAACCTTCAGCGCTGCGTGAAGGGAAGCGGGTCCCATTTCATGGTTGGTGTTATCCGAGCAGTTGGATTGTACGAGACAGAGGAGCAAGTTGGTGCCGCAGCGTCTGGGTTTGCGTCGAAAGAGCTATTAAGCAGCTGAGTGCAGTCACACAGCGCTCTCGCACGCGTGGCACAACTCCACCAGCGCTGCCGGAGCAGCTTTGCCGGCAGACAGATCTGCTGAGTAGGAAGAAAGTGCTTTAGGGATGTTCTCCCTGCAGGGGGGTGCGGGGAGTGGGTGTGCGTGTGTCTGTGTTTTCCGTGTACCTGTGTGATGCGCATCGTGGTGAGTTATCCCTGGGCAGCGTGTGTTTCCATAGTGGTGCCTGTGTCTCAGCTATGGAAATAAGGCTGGGCTGGGTGCGAGCTGCTGAGATACATATGTGAGAGAGCCGATGTGCGTAGGTGGGGATGAGGTGTCCAAGGGCACCTCACATCAGCGTGGTCCATGTGCGGGATGAGGTGCCCAAGGGCACCTCGCGTCAGCGTGGTCCACGTGTGGGTCATGCCTGGGTGTAAACAGGGGTACTCCTGGCAGCACGGGGCAGTGTGTGCAGGCAGACAGCTGAGCAGTAGGTGTTGGGGACCTCCCCCTCACCTGAGTGTAGACCAGAGGGATGCTGATCCAGTCATAGCCGTAGAGTCGCCCGCACTGGCTGCGCAAGGTGTTGAGCTCCTGCAGTGGGGGAAAAGGAATGGTCCCATCAGCCATTCATGTCATGTCCTTCATTCCCTCCCGCTCGCACCTTCTCTGGGAGCAGGGGCTCAGCCAGGACTCCTGCTCCCTTGGTGCCCAGCCTCACCCCAGCAGGCCACCAACAGGGTCTCACGCTTGCCCTGGAGGAACTCCTTGCTGCCTGGATGCCTCCATCTGAGCCCAAGATCCCTTCCTAGCTCACTTCATAGCAGTGTGTTTCTCCTCACAAAATGAGCAGCCAAAAGGTTAGGCAAAGAACATCTCGGGAGCATCCATTTCTCTCTCCTGACTATATAGTGAGTCTAGATAAATAGCCCAGAGGGAGATGTCTCTCTCTCCAGGCAACAGAAACAATGTGACTTTCTCTGCACATGAATACCAGGAAGGATGAGCTGCTCTGGACCTTTTTTCTCCGCAGCTGGGCAGGGATTGTTGCCAGGTCTTCCCTGTGGAGCATGGCCTGCTTCCCAGGACTATCTGAGAGTTTTCAATAGGGAAGTTTTCTACAGGGATCTTGGTTGTTAGGGATGCTTTTGACCTCTCCTCATCTCTTCCAGATACAAGCTTCCTTGCAGCTTTCCATCTGTGTCCTAGAGACCTCCACTGGCCACTGTTGTTAGCTGCTCTGGCGTACGTGAAGGCTGGAGGAAGGCTGATCAAGGACCTGCTACATGTGTATCTCCAATTACTACACCTAGATATGAGTCCCATGGTTCCTCCCAGTTCCTCGTTAGAGAAAGATGTCACATTCCCCTCACCTATAATATACCTGACATTGCTACCATGTCAGTAGGTCACGAAAAGCTCTGTTCCGTCACGAGCTGCAGAGTGGCAGTGGGGGTATTTCCCATCAAAGTTAATGTAATATCCCCAGCAACAGGTTTGGTGCACCATCCTACCTCACCGTTTCTGACCTGACCTCAGGAAATCCCTGTAGTTCCACCCAGAGGACTGGACGAGGATCTCAAACAGTCGCCTACTACCTCAGTCACTCACATTCAGGATGCCTTGGAGTAACACGCTGTCCCGGATCCTCCCCTCGTTCCTTGCCTTCACAGCCAGGTTGGAGAACCACACACACGGGATCCAAAACTTGTTGTGGGGGGAATTCAAGCTCTCAAACTTCTTGTGCTCTTCTGGTGTCATGAGGCCTGGGTGGAAAAGAGTAGATGGGAGAGGGATGGCCGTAGAGGGCAGAAAGGAACTGATCTGGTCTGTAACTAAAACATCTAAATCTCAGGTGGTCACTTTAGCTCTCCTTAAAAATCATAGGAAAGACTCAGGCACTCGGCCTTTGGGAGATACTTAGGAGGACAAGTCTTCTTGTTGAAACATTGAGTTATAGATGTGTGAGAGGCAAGCTTTATATCATTTTGCTTTGGATATCTGCGGCATATCTGACCAGCTCACAGTCAGCAGGGAGATAAAGTACTGCTGAGGGCGCAGTTGCCTGGTATCAGTAGACATTTATTGAGAATGGGCTAACTTGTGTCCTAGAAGTGCCCGTTGCTCTCTCTGGATTGCCAAGGGAACCCAGTTGACTAGGGCAGGCGCAGACAGCTCTGTTTGGGCAGAATGGGAAATGTTGTACCTCGAGGAGCATCTCCAGAGAGGATTCAGGGAGCCCAGCAGTTAAGGTCGGAGGTCTGAGGCTCCAATTCCCACCTGCCCGGTGGAAAACTGTTGCCCTGAGGGAGGACAAACATACCACTCGGCAGGGGTCTGCTCGTGCTCCGCTGTAGGTCTGTGCGTGGGGTCATTTATGACAGAGAGCTCTTTTCTTCCCAGGCATGCTTTGGATGCAGGGGGAGCAGCTCCCGGTGAAGTCACTGCTCCACAGTTACCCTAATCCGATCAGCCAGGGCTGCCCTGCGACCTGCAGCATATCTGCGTTCATGAACCGGATCTCGACGCTCTCCTTACGTAAAAAAAATTCGGGCGGAGACCCTTCATCTTTCAAACAGGCCTTCCAGCCACAAGTAGGAGCTGGAATAAGTGCAATAAGTAAATACAGACAGTTGATTATTTCAGAAGAGCAGAGTCAGGGCACGAGCAGATGCTTAGCACCCGCTGCAGACATCCGCAGAGCACGTTGCCCATCTCCAGTCTGGAGATGTGCTCCAGATGAGCACTATCCCATTTCCAGCCCAGAGGTCGTGTGGCCCTTTCCAAAGCTCTTTGCCCCCAAACCAGCAGCAAAATGCTGCTGTCTGCTTAACGCCAGAGCTGTGCAGAAGGCAGTACTGGTGCTGACCTGCCCTCACGACGTGCTCCATGCTGGGGAAGCGTTTGTAGACAGCCGTGCTGACGGAGCGCAAGATGAGCACGCTGCACAGGTTGCTGTAGCGCATGAGGGTACGTCGCAGGAGCCGCCCGTACTCGTCCTCCCCATCCACGTTGCAGGAGACCAAGTTCATGATGCGGTCTGGCCACGGGATGCTCTCGTACTGAGCCCACCAGCGGGACACCACCAGAGCCACGTAGAAACCTAGAGGTGAGCTGAGCAAATTAGCCGTCCTAAAGGAGCGGGAGATGTAAATGCTTGTGTGTAGGAAGTCTGGCACTGCTCATACAGGGATGGGTGCAGGCATGCCTGGAGGGAAATTCGCATCTCCACGCTGAAATTAGAGTGTGGCTTTCGCAGTTTATTTGGTGCTACTCTGTGCCTGCCCTCCTGGCAGAACCCGGAATGTGCTACTACATCTGGCCAGTGCGAGCTGTGCGCTGGGGGCATACCTCACAGCTGCAAGGTGGAACGATGTCTTTGGAGTTTTACAAAGACAGAGGGAGGGATCTGCTCAGCGAATGTCGCCTGCAGAGCTATATCAAACCAGGGAGAAGAAATGCTGCCCCTTTCCCCTCCCTGTGTGCTCCCAGACAGAGGTCCTTACCCAGCACGAAGGACACGGGGATTAGCTCAGCATAGCTGTTGCAGTAGAGCGCCAGCTTCTCAAACATCAGCCTTTGGCTCTCACTCAGGATCAGCCTAAAAGGGAGAAACAGAAGCATCAGCCTCAAAGAAGCGTCTGTGCCTCGCTGGGCCTGCTGGGGTTGGAGCCTGGCGAGGGAAACCAAAGATGGGGAGTCATGACGCTGCCACGCTGTGAGTCTGGGGATGATGTGAGTGAACTGACCTCGCGAGCCTGGGGGACATCAGCCCACCTCCCCAAAATACCCTGCGGAGCAGTCCAAAGGAGCCAGAAGTGCGCGGTAAGTGATGAAGTCTGATGTCAGGGACCACCCCTCTTTTTCTCACTCAGGACAGCGCTGTGTGATAATCACGGTACTGACACAGAGCTTGGATGTGCACCACAGTCCACTTAACACCCTGCAAAGTGTCAGTCCAAGCTCTGCTCTTACGTGAGTTCCCACCTCTTGCTTAGAGCAGCTTCCCTGCATCTGCGATGGAACCAGCTAGGGGAGCGCCCTGTCCTTCCGCACCAAAACCAGCCGCGGAGTACAGCCGCCTTGTTACAGATCTGTGGTCCCAGAGCTGATGTTTGCTCTCAAAAATACACCCAAGGTATTGCCTGTTGTGTAACAAGGGAAACTCTCTCCTAAAGATCCCCACTGTGGGACATCTCCAATACTGGTTCATTCTCGACCTCCACTGATCTACACATTATTATTCTGTAGGTAATCATCAAATCATCCCAGGGAAGAGAAACTGTGTTACTTCCCAGGACAGAAAAAGGAGATGTATCAGCTGCTAAGCCATACTGGAGCAGTGGGGAAGGACCTTTCCTCCTGCAAACAGAGAGTGGCTGGCCAGTTCCTCTTCATCAGGATCACTGTCCCACGTTGCTCAGTTGTCCTGTGCCAGAAGAGGCTGGGAGTGAGGGACTGTGTTAGTGTCGGGGTGTGAGGATGCTTACCTGTAGACAAGACTGATGGTGAAGTAGAGAGAGATGAAAATAAGGAACTCGGAGTAGAGAAGTTTGTAGATACTTCCTTTCCATTGGAGCAGGAGCTGTGAGAAGGTGCCTAGGCGGGCGTCAGCCACACGGTTGGTGTATGTCACTGTCATTACAGATCCTAGTGGAGACACGAAACGAGCAGATGTTGAAGCTCCCAGCAAGCTTGCACAGAGGGAGGAGACAGGGACACCTCAAGTGTCCCAGCAAGCAAGCAGGATGGAAGGAAGGAAGAGAGAAAAAGAGAAAGAAACAATGAGTTGAGATCAAAAGACAGGTAAGATGGAGTCAGTGACATAGAGAACCAGGAGGAAGTTTATGGTAGACAATTAATTTGGTGGCCTTGCCATCTTTTTCCTGTCTTTGAGCTGTACATGAGCTGGTTACAATGATAGAGAATATACTTTCTGGCGGAGCCCGTGGTTTCTAGTGTTTGATTATCAGCATTCAAGTGGGGCTGGTTGGTCCGAGTGGACAGAGCCCACATACCACTCCCTTCCACAAAACAGTTGTTTAAGATTAATTCTCAGGGTCACAAACTCCAAAGTTGCATAGTGTAATTTTTTTTTTTTCTTGTAGTATTTGCTTCAAATACGTTGTTTCTGTAAATCTACTTGTCGGGAGGGGTCTTCCTGGAATACTGCTAGCAAAAAAAAAAACAACCCACAAACAACCAAAGGAAAGCAAAAAACCCAGAAAGGAGAAAATTCTTGGTCCTGATCCAGATGAAGGTACGCCTGGAGTTCTGACAGTTTTTGTAGCACTTGCCCAACAAGTATAGCTGTCTTTAAATTTGGGCTGAGGGCCATATCTGGGACTATGCTGGTCGTAGTCCCGCAGGCAGAACAGCCCTCCCTGTTAGAGAGCAGAGGGACGGAGTTTGGCCAGGCTCACACAGCACAAATTCCAGCAACTCCGCCTCCCCTCTCCTTCAACCATACGTTGCACAATAAATCACTCTGGATGAAAAAAGGCATTCAGGCTCATGAAATGCTTCCCAATCATGCAGCATCCCCACTGCACTTCTTCTTAGTCTCAGCCTGGATAAATAATTCTTTATCATCAATTAATAATCACTCACATTCATATAAACCTAAATTTGTTGAAAAAAAAAAAATCCAAACCGGTGTAATCCATGCCAAGCAGATAGGTCGATGATCCCTTGGTTCATAAATAATTATCCAATGGGAAAACTATTGGTATTTCTAAATCAAAACAGGTTACCCGGATGTTACGCAGACGTTGCTGTCTAACTGAGGCAATAATGTTAATAGTTGTGGGGCCTTGGGCTCTTCCTTGAATGATGGAGACAGAAAAGCACTTCAAGGGACCATTCAGACCCTACTGCTCTGTAGCAGCAGCTGAAGGTGGGATAGTTTGTGTCTGTGCTCCTCACTTAAGCATCTCAGTGAAAGATCTACAGTTTGGTGGGGACAACCCCGTCTCAGTGAGCTGGTGCTGTGAAGAAAACCAGCAAACTCTGTTTTGTTGGCTACTTCAACCCAATAGCTTCTTTGTCCTGGCTTTGGCTTTTCGGTGCTGCTCCTCCTTTGGGTTTCCCTGTCGTAGATCTCCCGGAATCCCCTCTCACGGGTCGTATCGGAGGAGCAGAGCTGCCACCTGCCCTGCCAAGGGCTCCCCGGCTGCACAAATGCATTTTTCACTACAGCCTCCTGTACATTCATGCAGTTTCCTTTCATATTTCTGTCTCCAAAGAGGTATTTAACTGCCCCGAGGACTGCACACCCATGGGCTACACAGATGAGAAACATATGCAAACACCCATAAATTTCTTGGGGGCCACGCGCGGAACGCTGGCTGTTTTCTCTACGCTTTGGGTCTTGAAAGCGCTCAGGGAGACTCTTCGTTGCGTAATTCATATACAGATTCACTTTTTACCAAACATGGAAAACTTCAGCTCTTGTCCATGTAAATAATGGCTGTCACCCACCTCTATGCAGTTCTGCTTGGGCGCGGGATATGGGGCTTTTCCCAATGCTTTTTCCTGCGGCCCCGAATGGTTCGGGCGCTCCCCTGCCCGCCTGTGCGGGATTGCCCCGGGATGTCACGACAGTGCCATGCAGCTGGCACGCTCAAAGTACCATTTGGGGTTGAGGTAGGTGGTGGGAGGTGACTCACGGCGGCACCGGCACACCACCGGAGTCGGTATGGGGAAGAAGAGCCATCCCCTGTGTGGGACTGCCCCGGGATGTCACTCAGCAGCTGGCACGCGTGAAGTACCATTTGGGGTTGAGGTAGGTGGTGGGAGGTGACTCACGGCGGCACCAGCACACCACCGGAGTTGGTGTAGGGAGGAAGAGCCATCCCCTGTGCCCCAGGGAGCCGCTGCCTGCCTCATCCGTCCGGACTAACCATTGCACCCGGAGGTGGAGTGACACTAATCGGACCGTGGGAGTCCACAGCGACCAAGATCCCGCAACAGCGAGCCTATGTCAGGTGTGTTACCCACCACGTGAGACGGCAAACAGACCCAAGCAGCTATTGCAGAGAGGGAGAGCACGCAAGAGCGGACAGACGGAGTGAGAGGAGGTCACGGATAGGCGGGAAGATAGATCTTTGGAGGAAACTACCTGCTCTTGGGAGGAGGAGATACTCACAGTCATGGGCTCCTGAGCTGCGCTGGAGGCTGCGGAGGTTTGGTCCCGCACGTTGTCCTCGCTGGGTCCTTTGTGGCCCGCGCCACGGCCCGCCTCCTCGTGCCCCCTTGGCTCATGGGGGGATTGAACCTGACAGACGCCCCGCGCTAAGGAGCCTGAAACCCACTTGGGAGCTGCAGCCGGTCACTTGATGCCGTAATCCTTCCTCGTTACAAAAGAGACTCTGTTGTCTTTTGCCCCGTTCCCTTCTAATCTTCTGAGTAAGCCCTGCGTGTTTATAGAGGCGGCCGGAGGAGGGGGAGGCAGGGCTGGCCGCTCCGCAGCCGCTGCTGCGAACTCCTGGCACAGCCATGGTGGCTGCCAGAAGAGAGGCATTTTTCCTCTTAATTCTTTCCTGTTTGGTTCCTTTCTCTGTGTCACAATCTTGCAGGAGCCCCAGGAGATTAAGGAAGGCTGGAATTTTCCACAAAGGCTATAAAATGTGTGGCCCTCGGGGGCTGCGCAGCCCTCTCTTCCCCTGGGGAAGCTCTCAGCTCCTGAGGTTGGTGACACACCTGGTCCATGCTCTGCCCGGCTCTCAGAAGATGTTTCTCTCTAACTCGTCTCTGGCTCTGCTGTCCCTGGATGAGTTTGCCATCTCTTCCAACTCCGGTTTGGATGCTGGGGACTTCCACCCTGCCACTGGCTTCTCCAAGACTCTTTCCGTGTGTTTGGTCTGGAGAAAAGAAGACCGAGGGGGGATCCTATCAGTACTTAAAGGGAGGGTGCCAGGAGGATGGGACCAGTCTTCTTTCAGTGGTGCCCAGTGACAGGACAAGAGGTAATGGGCACAAAGTTGAGCATAGCAAGTTCCATCTAAACGTGAGGAGGAACTTCTTGACTTTGAGGGTGGCAGAGCAGTGGCACAGGCTGCCCAGAGAGGTGGGGGAGTCTCCCACTCTGGAGATACTCAAAACCCACCTGGACACCGTCCTGTGCAACTGCTGGAGGTGCTCCTGCTCTGGCAGGGGGTGGCACTGGGGGAGCTCCAGACATCCCTTCCAACCCTGACCATTCTGGGATGGCAAGTCTTTAAGACATTCTCCTTCCGTAAGCCTCTGAGTCAAGATCCTTCCTTACCAAATTAGTCTTGCTGTGACACGCAGCCTTCGCTGTCAGAAGGCTCCCGGGCACCAACCGTGTGCCCACAGGCACCAGACTTTGCATAGCCTGCAGCTCTTCAGGAGAACCTCCATATCTTTCCATCTCCTTTCTGCTCACTCCTTTGGGGAGTTGTCTGTGTTGTCCAAGGTAATAGCATCTGCCCCCTATCACCAACTTTTCCTCCAGACAGCTCTTGCTGAGCTACTACAACATTCTGTGTCTTGGAGACAAGGAGCTGCTCTGAGCCTTAATTTAAGCCAGTGCCCTGTCTCGCCACCTGCGCCCAACTTCATAAGCGTGCTCTGACCCTCCTGACCTCCATCATTTAGCCAGCTGTGGGCCACTGTGGAGGGGGACCATAGGTCTGGTCCCTGCAGGTAAGAGCAGCTGGAGAGCCAGGCTCCTCGGTCAGGCTCTGTGGGGTTGCCATGGGTTTTTTTCACGGCTCTTTCCAGCAAGCAGGCAGCAAAGTCTCCACTGAAGTTAAATGAAGAGGTAGTTCTTGCAATAACCTACTTTCTCTTGCGCTGCTCTATGTGCCTGTGTCTTTGACACTTGTTTAGCATCAGCAGCGGGGATCAATTTGTCCAGACTGTAGGTTTCTCCTCCGCCCAGACAAGGGGAGGGTGTTGTTTCACTGCTTCTCGCAAGCAGCTGCTGCCTGACATCCATTTAGCGCGGGGTTTCTGGTGCAGTCCTGGGAATTGCTGTCAATGGTGGGGAGATCATGGTTTAAAATGTGGGACTGAGTGCCAGCACCTGAGGTTTTAATCCTGGTGTAGGTTGTGGTGGGTTGGATTACCTCTAGTCCTGACTCCTTTTTGACAAAAATGGAGGGGACAATCCTTGCTGCTTCTACCCGCCACCAGAACCACAGAGATCTGACTTCTGCTAGTCTCTGGGTGGAAGCTGCTCTGTAGTGGATCGCATGATGTGCAGAAGGACACGGGCACACATCTGGTGGGAGTAAGTTACCACATCTGGCCATGCGATCGGGAGGCTGCCACGCTATGTGTTAGGAGAACGGGTTGGAGGGGGAAGGGATGGACCTGGACCACTTGGCGTTACCAGAGTCCTTCCTGCATGAACATTCTGCATCCCTGGGTGTGCTGTAGCTCCCCAGCCCTGGAGTCCCCTGCCAGGGATGACTTGCTCTGGGTTGGTGGGAGGACAATGCAGAAGAGAAAAGGCAGCATGATGCTCCTGCTGTGTGAGATACAGACCGGCCAAGAGAAGCAGAGGCACATGGAGGGCCACTAGGAGAGCCTCACATTTAAGGTGTGGAACTAGATAAGGGTTCTTATCGGTGGCCAGAAGCTGGTGAGTACAGGGGTTGCCTCAGTGGCCCAACCACAGCAAACTCATCATCCTGACTGAAGGAGCACGTAGCTTTGCGCCTACTGTCATGAGCAGCACCTGCCAGCTCAGGGGGAAAGAGAGTCCCTCTGAAGGCAAGGTGGTCCACACAAGGACCCTGCTCCATGGTTTGGTCCTCCCCTTTAAGGAGGTATCCAGAGAGAAGAAATCAGTGGACAGGCAGGCTGAGACAGTTCTTGAGGGTCTCGGTGCCTGAGCCCTCATTCCCATAGGTGGCAGGAGGCCAAAAATGGTTCGGGCGAGACATTTGCTGGAGCTGTTCAGGTGCCCCTGGGGACTAACCAAACAGCAAAACCTCGAGTGTCCTGCTGTTTGTGGAGGGATGTGCTGGCATCTGGGGGACTCTGCTGCCCTCCTCTGAGAGCAGCTCAGCTGGCAGCTCGCACAGCTCAGAGCTGCTGGTAGGACAGCACGAAATATTTGTGGAAGTTGATATGAAAGTAAATAACGTGGGCAGCGCTGCTTGGATCTCTTGTCATGTCCCCGTGCGGTCTCAGTCCTCGCGGGTCTTGAGGAAAACGCCAGTTTGACAGCCTGCCTTGCACACGAGCAGAGGAGGACGTGGGGAGGTGCTGCCATCCATCCTCAGCCTCGCAACCCTGGAATCACCCTCATTTTCTCTGTTTTACAGATATGGAGATTGAGTTACGGTGTTGGGACGTGAATCCCCGCTTTGGGAAGCCCAAAGGACCACTCTCTGTGCTGAGTTAGCAGCAGCTGTCTGGGAAAGGCACAGTGCCCTCTTTGCTGTCTCCCAGAGAATCACAAGTGCTTTTCTCAGAAGGATGCTGTGGGTCCCAAAGCTTGGTGAAGTCCCTTTCCCTTCTCCAGTTTCAGTGCTGAGATAGACACAGAGGCAGCTGGCATCAGGGGTGTCTCTCAAACTGATGTTCTTCCCCGGGATCTGATGTAATAATTAAAGAAAATATTTATATTTAAAAAAGTGGAAAGTGCCTGAGGGGGTGCTGTTTTCCACAGACAGGATTTACTCTGAGGTTTGATCTGGCCAGGAATCATGGAATTATGGAATCATAGAATAGTTTAGGTCGGAAGGGTCATTGAACATCATCGAGTCCCATGCCCTGCCCTGGGCAGGGACACCTCCCACCAGCCCAGGTTGCTCCAAGCCCCGTCCAACCTGGCCTTGAACACCTCCAGGGATGGGGCAGCCCCAGCTTCTCCGGGCAACCTGCCCCAGGGGATCACCACCCTCACAGGGAAAAATTTCTTCCTTATATCTCATATAAATCTCCCCTCTTCCAGTTTGAACCCATTCCCCCTCATCCCATCACTCCATGCCCTTGTAAAAAGTCCCTCCCCAGTTTTTCTGGAGCCCCTTTAGGCACTGGAAGGAATGTTTGAGGAGGACGCAGTGAACATCAGTGCTTTTGTCAGCCCACCCCAGACTTCTTCGCCGTATGTTGCAGGATTCAGCACTAATTCAGCGCTGTCCTGGGGGACCCCGAGAGCTGGGGGCACGCTAAGGGTGCTGCCTGCCCCCCGCGTGGCACTCGAGCTCAGTGTGGTAATTTCTTTCCTCTTGGACTATGTGCTGTTCTGACATAAGGAGGGAGCAGAAGTCACATCCCTGCCAGCTCTACTGTTTTTTACAATGTCTTTGTGGTATTTTTTTTTTTTTTCCAGCTCTGTGGCAAATCAAGAGCCATCTGGTAACGCTGGGCTCCCTACTCCTGTGAGGCGGAGTTGGCACGTGTGTGTGTACAAGCAGCCATTTGGGATGGCACGGACCAAGTTGCAGGATGCCCGGGAATCCCGCCCAAACAGCCCAGTAACGGGGACAGACTGACTGTACCTCGCTGGACTTTTTTTTTTCTTTTTTGCCATCGCTCCCTGACATGTCTAGATATGTCTTTGCCCAGGAGAGATACGCGGTATGTGAGCACAACATCTTTCTTTGAGGTTTCTGTACCTCCCTGCAACCCCGAGCGCCAATCTCTGCCCGACCCTCTGCATCTGCGCTTTCGGGAGCATGGAGGGTGACATATCTCTCCCTCTCCCTCTGATGTTGCATAGTTCAGTTTGTACAGACATGAAGAGGAGGGAAGCATCCATAGCGAGGTCCCCCTTTCCTTGCCTTAGCCACCATGGTGGGGATTAGGTTCCAAAGGGAGGATGATGTGTTGGTCACTTTTAGGGACTGCCTGCCGCCTCCTTGCAGATGTTGCGAGGATGCAGGCCTGAGAAGTTTCTGGTTGGATAAACAGTGAGCAGATCAGCCAGCAGAAAGGAAGACCTTCCTAAAAAGCTGAGGGACAGCCCTCCTTTCCCTCTGCGTGTCCCAGCTGCTCTTCTTCCTTTTCCATCTGGTGTCTCTTCCCCTGGGTTCAGGCTGAACCCTTCCTTCAAAGGATGCTCTCTGTCAGCCATCCGCAGCTGAGAACCAGCAGGAACGGCAGTGTCTCTGGTGGGTCTCTGCTCAGTGCCACAGCGTGACTGCTCTTAGCAGCATCCATCCGAGCAACACAGCACTGCTGCCCCAGCAGGAACCCCCCCCCCGCTCTCCTGGCTCTCCATCAGGAGTTGAGTATTACGCTTTTTCAGTCTTTTCTTTTCACCCCGTTGCCCTGGAATGGGGGTTGCGCTTTGTTGGGTGATCGAGGCAGATCCTCTCTATGAAATCGGAGATCTTAGACCCAGGGATCCCAGAGGACCCTTGCTGGAGCCCTTCCAGCCCGTTGAGCAAACACACTGCACAGCTGGCCGAGACGGGCGAGAGGGAGGGGAGCGAGTGGGTGGATGAAGCCTGGAGCTTTAGGCCATTTGTTTTCACTCTCATTTTCATGGCAATAACATCCGGACTAGGTTTGCTGGGTCAGGGGTGTAGTCCTGCTTTCCAAGCTCTAAGATAATCCCTGTTCCTTCTTCCCTTCCCAGCCTGGGTCTGTTTTTTTTTTCTTTTTTTCATTTTAACTCGTAGCAGGATCTGAATCCATGAGCAGACAAGGCAGCCCAGAGGCGGCTTGAGCCCTTTCCCGTGACTGTGAAACATCCGTGCTGGGCAGGGTGTCCTAGCTGAGAGCTGCTTTTACTCTGCAGGGTGGTCTTGCACCTTGTTTGAACCAAACTCAGGCTTTTGAGTCCTGCTCTTCATTTACCACCCATTCAGAGGAAGATGTGGGCACTCCAGGAGGGAATATGAAAGATCGGGATGATGTGGAGGCAGAGAGCTTGCTGTCTAGAGAAGGCAATTAGAACCACCAGAAACACACCCCACCAAATGGGAGTCTCTGCTTTGCCCTGGTGGTTCCCCAGTTGCTCAGTACATGTGCATCAGTGTCTGCCTCCGCACAGCCTGGGCTGAGAGGAGGTCACCACAGAATGGTGTGGAGGGACTCCAGAAGTGACACGGATCTACTCGGGGTGCTGGATGAGGTGTTCAGTCTGGAGATGCAGACCTGGGTCAGCTGGGGTGCCACAAGTGTATCCCTGCGTCTGAAAAACCCAGAGGAAGGACTTGTGGGGGTCCTTTCCTTTGTGGAAGAGCTGTTGGGAGCAAGGGAGGTGATGCTCAAGAAGACACAGAAAGCACTAGGAAGATGTTTCTTTGCCTGGAGGAAATAGAAGGCTGAGAAACAAAAGATGAAGAGTCAGGGACATCAGTAGTTTGGCGAGGTGGATCTGCAGGAGGGATGTGAGAGGAGTGGGAGCGAGTGGGTACAAGTGAAGGAGCAGAGGCAGCGGTAGTGGGGAAGATATGGGGGGAAAAAGGATGACTAAAAATGCCTGTGGCAGTGGGGAAGTACCATGTCAGGGCCTTCACAACAGGTATGCGCCTTGCCGGGAGACTTGGAGGAGGCAAAGTTGATTTTAATGACACTTCATCACCCAGAGGTCAAGCTTCCATGAAATGTAATGGGAAATAACGTGGGAGAGAAGGTACTTCCATGGTGTGAGGTGAGGGTGCTGCGTTAGAGCTTCCAACCGCACTGAGACTTTAAGGTTGTTGGGTGGTTTGTTGTCTTTTTAAACCAGAGGTGGGAGCTGGCTCGGTGTCTCTCCAGCTGCTGGGTTGGACACTTTGGGACATGCCACAACATTGCCTGGGTGACAGGTAGCCTTGTGCAGAGGGCACGGAGAAGGCAGCAGCTTGTCCTGCCTCAAGGCATGATAACCCTCAGCTTGGGAGCGATACGTGCCCAGTTTTGTTCTGCTGGGCCAGCCCATTCACCTGATTATGGAGAAATCCCAGGGTCTGTCCAAGCTCCCTCAATAGTTCTGCCCGTCTTTTGGGGCTGGGAACGATGGGGGAGCCCATGTCGCTCTCACCTCACCACCAGTTATTTTTGCAAGGGGCTGGGATTCAGCACCCCCAACACATCCTCTCTTAATGCTTCCTATCTGTGTTATCAGTTCTCTCTCTTCCTGCCTTTGTTGGATCCTGGAAGTTCTACCTTTCTAATCTGAGGACCCTCCATCCCTGCCAGCCCGGCCTTGGGAGTTAATAATTACAAAGACTAATTACTTCTGGTGCTGCCTTGCGAAGCTGAAGATGTTTCCCCTCCTCCCAAAAGTTCCCTGAAGATTACAAAGGTGATAGCCATCGACACAAACCTCTCGGACACTTTGCTCCGAGAATTCAGAGCATGGGGTTGGCCTCTGTTGTCACCATGGATCCTGGCCACGAGACAGGGCAGGGCTATAGATGACATGGACACCCAGGAGAAGCTGGGACAGGAAATTGCTCCCCATGTAGTACCTCCGGCGGCGCTCCGCAATGGATACAAGGATCGCTGTGTCTAACTTTCCTGCCTTCGGTGCTGTGTCTGGCAGAGAGGCAGAGGATGGGGCAGCTGAGACCAGGGCGGGAGCTGCCACTGCGTGCGAAGGCTCGGAGGGGACACCACTGCCTGGAGGAAACCCCAGGGCAGTGGCAAGGTAGGTAGGACACAATGGGAAACGTGGGGGAAGGACCCATCTGGAAAATATACTGTGAGGGTGGCCTGTGGGGGCAGGGGCAGTTTTGGGTCTGATGGGAGGCAGTGTCACCAAAATTGCAGCACTGTCAGTCCAGAGGTGGTTGTGGAATCCGCTGTGGGCCTGGAGTAACAGCAGGAAGGTTTTGCCCTTTTTGTCCCAGAGGGTAGACATGCCCCAGGGACAGGGACAATGGGCTGCGCATTCCCTGGAGCACTTTCTGGGGAGGTGGGAACCCCACCATGCTGCGAGTGGCGGTTGTCTCTCTGCCTGTAGGTAATGCCCCAACTGAGAGGGCGAACTTCCTACAACCGTAGCTCCTCTTGACTTCAGTGGCAGGCTGTGGAGTGGATCGGTCAATCCCAAACGCCCCAGGAATCACCTGGGGCTGACCCTTTTTGCCCCTCTGTGCTAGCAGAGCAGAGCAAGCAAGGAGAAAGCTTTCAGGATGAGTGTGCCCTGGGCAAAAGGGCTCCTCCACGCACAGGTGGTGATGCAGGGAGGAGGAGAATGGGTGGACAGAGAACGGTGTGTTCCCACTGCTTTGCAGAGAGGCCATAAATCAGCGTGGCCACATGACTGCTGTCATCTACTGGGAGAGCTGCCCTGCTCCCTCAGCCTCCTGGAGACGGCGAGTGCAAAGATGAGCTAGCTAAAAATTGGACCCACAGAATCCAAAGTCCAAAGCTCAGTAGCAATGAGGCCCACTTGCCTCACTCCTGTAAGGGTACGGAAACCCAGGGCTTTCCCTGGATGCCAAGTTTAAAAATGCTGGTCCAGTCCCGCTGTTGCCCACCACTAACAAGCGCAGTTATTTCTCCCCCCCCGGCCAGGTTTCCCCCATCCTTTCAGTTGCTGTATATTATTCTTTACATCTGTTATGGTTTAAGGAACCCACAACAATTTATTGTTATTTAGAGAATTATTCTATAAACCAATGACCCTTCCCCACCCGGCAAGGAGAATCGGGGAAAAAACAAGGAAACATGAGGGTTGAAATATAAACAGATTTAATAGAATAAGATGAAATAATTAACATTAACAATACTAAAGAACCAATACTGATCCTGATACCAATATGAAAGATACGAGGATTATACTCAGCCCATTCTACCCGTAGAAGCTGTGCACTCCCCGCAGGGGACAGCCCATGTGGGACACTGCCAGCGCTGCGGC
>NW_009648636.1:280414-318505 GCF_000708025.1 Charadrius vociferus
CGGCGGTCCCCGAGCCTCGCCGCCCTGGGGTGGCTGGGACGAGGGAGTCTGGGCGGGGGAAGCCAGGCTGAGTTTCCCCTTGGACTTCCATTGGGTTTGTTTGTTTTGCTGTTAATATTTTGCGTCCTTGGAGGTGAAAAACTCACGGGTGAGCCCGGTCTCGAGGCTCCCGCCGGCGTGCGTTTGTGCATGTGGTTGTTTGGAAGTCAGGTAAGGAGACAGAATAAGGAGGTACCATGTCCGCCAGCGACCCACGGGCGTAAGGACACAGTGGGTGATTTAGACAAATGGGCAAAGGGTAATGGCTTCAAGGTGGAAGAGGGGAGATTTAGATGAGATATTAGGAGAAATTTTTCACTCTGAGGATGGTGATCCCCTGGCTGTGGCTGACCCGAGAAGATGTGGCCCCATCCCTGGAGGTGTTCAAGGCCAGGTTGGACGGGGCTTGGAGCAACCTGGGCTGGTGGGAGGTGTCCCTGCCCAGGGCAGGGGGGTGGAACGAGATGGTCTTTAAGGTCCCTTCCAACCCACACTTTTCTGTGAGTCTATAAATTGTTCATTAGACTATAGTAGAACAGAACATACGCTTTGCAAAAGCTTTTGAGAGCTGGTGGTGAGCGGGCTGTGGACCGATGCTGCTTCGAGGTGGTGCAGAACAATGGCGCTCAGGCTTCTGTCCTGATGGGGGTGGAAATTCGGGTCCTCTTCGCAAGCCTGAGGGCAAGAGTTTAACCTGGAGAGACCCACAGGCTGTTTGCACGGGAAATAACCCTGTCAGATCAGCACTGCAGGAAACATGTGGGGCCCGCTGGAAAAAGTGCAGATCCTGCACATTTTTTTGCTTTTTCTACAGAATCCCAACTTTAGAAGGTTGCGGGGTATTGAGGTGTTTTTGTATAAGTTTGCGTTTCTTGTGTCAGTGGGGGACCTTTAGGATATGATGTATTTTTCCAGGAAAGATAGCCACCAGCAATAGCAAGAGAGTGTGAGTGTATGTGGTGGCCCTTTGGTCTTTTGGGGGGGTTGGGTGGGGGGTGTATTTCAAAGCCCCAGCTGGACACTGGAGATGGGGGCTTGGCTGGACAGAAGCCACCATAGCCAGCCCTTTCGTTGGGATTCTGTTTGCATGGCCTGGAGAAAGCGCTGTTCCATCATAGAAGATGGGGTGATTTTTTCAGGATAGGTTTTTAGGTCCCTTGGCATTACAGAGTGTGGGTGGGACTGTTTCATTCCTCTGTGTCCTTCAGTTTTCTTCCATAGCGTGTGGAAATACACTGGAATACCTGTATCCCAAGACAAACAACTCTCATCTGAGAACTTGAGAGTCATAAAGAAACAACATTGTTTTTTTTCTTCCTGTTATGTACGGGTTAGATTGGCTGTCTTAGTATTTTGGTGGACTGTTGAAATGTCCCTTTTCCATGTTTCTTCCTTTTTTTTCTTTTCTTTTTTTTTTTTTTTAACTAGCTGCTTGGTGTGTTTTTTGGGTGTGTTTCCTCTCTAATGCAGGAGAACCTGGAGAGATGTGTTCTCTACAACTTACCCTGTCTAATCGCAAAAGTCCACAGCAGAGAGAGCTTCCACTATGCCACCTGAGGAGTGGTTTAACTGTTGAACAGACCTCTCTGGCATGCTTTGTGGCAAATCCATTTCAGAGAACCTCCCCTCATCTCCAGGATTAATTGATCTCATTATATCCCCCTTTGTGTAATGGATTTAATTCCTTCCTTTGGGTCATGCTCTTGCTCGATCTCTCCCCTCCCTTAGTGTTTGGAGCCTTTGGAGACCTCCTCATCCTGTTAGCGATGTCACTGTTTAGGTAAGTGATCCATGTTAGCTAATCTTGACCTTTCTAAACCATTTCATTTCTCCTCTGCAGTTCTGCCTTTCCTCTGATTAACCGAATGTGCCAACAGAGCAGCCTAACTGGATGGAGCAGGCAGTGCACACTATGAACACCCTGTAGTTCGCGCTTCCGCGCTCTCTTGCACCTCGAACTGTAGAAGCCTGCCCAGTCTGGAGTTCCTGTTGGTCATGGCTTGCTCAGTCAGGCGTATCCCTCCATGTTTGTGCATATTGCTTTTATCAAGCAGTCCCAGCATGCTGAATAGCTCAAGATGAATTATCTTTGCTTGGAGGCACTGTCTGTCCTTTTTCCTCTGGCCAAAACTAATGTTTATTTTCTTGCCCTTTCCCCAGCGCACCCTTTTATGTTATTTTCCACACTTCCAAATTTAGTACCATCACTAGGATGAGCCTCCTTTTCTAGATCTTCCCAGTGAATGTTCAGTAAAACCAAGTTAAGTCAATGGGACACCAGTTTGCTTCTGTCCTTTCCTACCTTCTTAAAACTGCTGTGTGATCGTCTTTCTGGCACTTTAACTCATTCTTGCTCAACAGAGAGGTCAGAAAAATCTGTGATAGCGACTGCATGTCCTCCTTCCCCAGTTCTGTAATCAAAACGCTGTCTAGTTGGCATGGCATGGCGATGATGTGCTCTTCATCTTCTGATGGTTCAGGGAGTTTTCCATGTGTGCTTTTCCACATGCTTTTCTGTGGTACCTGAGCTGAATAAGCTGGTAGCTGCTTCTTCTTTCCCTCTTTGGAAGATGACTCTGGACAACTGTTGCTGATGGACAGCTTTGGGGTGGGGCAGAAAGGGACAAATTTGAGTAGCAAAGGTGGTAGCACCATGCTGTTGCCAGGTGGCATAGCCTATGAGAAAAAGGCCTGTCAGTAGTTGGGCCTCGTGGTTTGACTGCCTTTTGTATTTGGGTGAGATGAAGGAGAACAAGGCTCTTCTGAGCAGCACATGGCTGAGGATGTAAGCCCAGTATGGGGCTGGAATCAGAGCGAGGGGGAAGAGTGTGGCCTGGCTGGAATACAGGAGGTAGGGGAAATTCAGGAGAGGAAAACACAGAGATTAGGAAAAGAAAAGAGAGAAAGTGAACCTAACAAAAGAAGGGGAGGAGAAGGTAGTGGGCAAGAAGCAGTGGCCAGAAGGAGTGTGTGGGAGGAGGGATTGGTGCTGTGTGTTGAAGAGGGGAGCACCGCAGCTCAGCCAAGGCTTGTGACCCACAGATAACTGGCAGCAGGTTAATCTGTAGCACGTTGTGTGCTGGACATGATAGAAGGCTTCCATGTGTGCAAGGCTTGATTGCGCTCCCGCTGGCTTCAAACGGCAAGTAACCACGTGAGGACGGTTCAATGCATGAAGAAGGGGTGGTGCATGTGCTCTAGGTAACACTATGATTGCGGTACCCTATCATGCAGGCACTCGGGCCTACGTTTTCCTCTTGTAAGACCCCAGCAGCTGCAAAGCCTGTTAAACTGATCAGCCTCTTCCAGGGTCTGTGTTAATTTGTTGACAAAGTCCTACTGAGCACTGGGGAAGAGTGTCCTGGGTGACTTTTCTGGTTTCTTCCTTCTAGTACATCTCTCCTTGCCAGCCACTGAAACTGAAAAATAGGGCTTCATCTCAGCTTAATGGAAATACACTGGTTTAGGCGGCTCTGTGGAGGACTTTGGTGCAAAATCAGTAGGTTAAAAATAGATCCTTCCCCTCGAAGCAGGGGTGGAGGGGAGAGGAAGGCTGGGTTTGTAGTGGAGGGGATTAGGATCTGTATGTTGCTAGGGAATGCGAAAGCTGTACTCGCTTTTTGTTGCTACTCTTCTTCAGTTGGGGAAGCAGTGTCTCTGAACTTGGGTCTACTGGGTGTATACTAGAGTGCTAAACAGGCCAGCTGCAGTCTGTTTCTCTCAGAAAACAGGCAAGAATGCGATTCCTGGAGCAGCTGTCTTTAATTCTCTTGCCTTATCCTGAGTTAATAGTATCTTGGACATGGTGATTGAGAACGGTAAAATCGGGAGTTGCTAATAGCATTGCTTTGCCTACTAAGCTTTGTGTATCCAGAATTATCTGTGAGGGAGTACTCACTGTTGAGAAACCAGCCCTTCTTAAAAGGAGTGCCGTCTGGGCATCTCAAACTAGACTTGGTGCTATTCTTAAAGATCCCAGGACAGGAGTGGAGGCTTCCCCCAAAGTCTTTTTTTCAGACTGTCATCTCTTCTGTTGCTGGTTTGGAAGCAATCCATGGCAAAAGGGTGAAGCACTTCAATAGGGAGGCAGTGCCTGCAGTGCAGGGTAAAGGAACTGGTGGTGCTGGGCACAAAAGAGGTCCTCTAAGCCAGTCCTGCCCTATTCATACACCATCACCCTTACTGCAGTGCCTGTGAGAGGCTGGAGGTGGATGTGTTGTGAGTGTTAGAGGAAGGCTGTGAATCACCCTCATGTAAAGTTTCACTGTACTGGTACCCCACAGCCAGGCCAATTTTGAGGAAGACAGCCAGAAGCAACCTGCTGTGGGACACTGGAAGACACTAATGCCATCCAAAGGCAGCAAGGAGGAGCCAGAGACTGGATGCCAGGATGCTGGAGGTGGGGATGAGACCCAGTCCACCGAGCAGCTCAATGTGTCACGTCTACGTAGCTCTTCAGTGGAGATCCGTGAAAAGGGATCTGAATTCCTGAAGGAAGAGCTGCACAAAGCACAAAAGGTAAGGCCCAGAGTTTGTGAGAACACCTGAGGATGGCGGCATAGATTTGAGCAGTGGGGGTTTTCCTAGAGCTGGTGCTGAGGGGAGCAGGGTCTGAATGTGGCTGTGCTGCAGTCGGGAGCAGGCAGAAGAGAAGTGAGATTGAGCTGAGGTGGCCATAAAGTGCTTTGGAGCAGGACATCAGTTCCTAGGTTGACCCAAAGCCTCTATGCCAACATCCAAATTAGTCCTGGAAACCTGCTGCAGAAAGAAGCTTGAGGCAGGCAGTGCTTACTATGGAGCCTCCTTGCTGTTGGCAAGCAAGCGGTTCCAGCCTGAAAAGCCTGCTACAGCTTGTGGAGGGATGGCTTTGGTGGCATGGTGCGCAGGCATCAACACTACTGGGGCCAGCTATGAGCTCACGCGTCCCTTTCCATTTCCTCAACAGGAGCTGAAGCTGAAGGACAAAGAATGTGAGAGATTATCAAAAGTCAGAGAACAACTGGAGCAGGAACTAGAGGAGTTAACAGCTAGCCTATTTGAGGTACCACCCTCTTCCTTTTCTCATCATTTCTTAAGCTAAGCTTACATCCAACTCCTTTAAGACAGGCTTTCCCTGAACTTCCAGCCATGTCCTCCCACAGTTTCCTCCTTTCCCCTGTTGTTCTTTCCCATTTGGAGCAGAGCTGGGCAGTGCTCTAGGCAGAGCCTCAGAGCAGGGGCTTGTACCTGCTGCTGGGGAGCATTTGCATGCATTTCTTTCCCCTTCTAGCGGCTGTGGGGTAGCATAAAGAGCACAGTAGTTATGGGTCTGTACATCTGGTAGCAAAAACAGATGTGGGGCTGCCTGTAGCTGATGCTGAGTATTAGCTGCCTGTCCCTCTGCCGTGCCTGCTCTGTAGTCTGGACAGCAGCTGCTGTGTAATAGAGATGATTCATGTCGGCCCTTGCTTGGGGTGGGAACAAGCTGGATGTCCTCATCCACTCTGCTCCAGTGAGACTTCAGAAAGCCTGTTGGTTGGTTGGTTGTTGGTTTTTTTGTAACGTGGTTCTTGCCAAGCTCTACCCTGGCAAAATCCCGTTTACCAGCCGCTCTAGTGTCTGGATCTGACTGGGCAGTGAGGAAAGCCAGAGCCCATCTGTACCTTTGAAACACAGGCTCATGCTGAGTGCGAGGGCCAAGAGAGCATCCCCCTCCTGGAGATTTGGCTGTCTGGGCTCAGGGTGAATTTAGAGATGGTGTAGCTGAGGGCTGTCCCCTTCCTTTGGTGGCCTTCGACAGACTGCTTCCAGACAGCACTGTGGGGAGGCCCCAGTTGGGACTCACACAGCTCCCCTCTTCCTGTGTGAGATGCTTTTAAGCTAGGCTCTGCCATTTGGCCCCCATCTGAACTACAGCTCCTGCTGTGTTGCAGCCGTGCCCGGAGCAGTGAGGGCTGGCCGCTCCACAAGGGAAGTGGGAGCAAAGTGCAATAACAAGTCAGGCAAGAGCAGTGATCTCACCAGCAAGGAGCCAAGACGCAGAGCAGCAAGGCTGGATCAGGATCTGTGCCACAGACAGCAATCAGGGTCAGAAAACAGTCCAGTGATCAAACAGCGAGTCTGCAGTGACAACGCAGGCCTGAGGTCAAGTCAGGAAGCCAAAGTAGTGAGTGAGTCAAGGTCAGAGTCACAGAGGTATTGGACTGGGCGCAGGCACAGCTGCAACACAGCTGTGATGTAGCACAGGTGGGTGCTAATGGTAAAGCCTCAGCTTTAAAGCAATTCCCAAGGGCGAGGAGGGGCAGGCCCTTGCTTCTAGCTTTCTTCACAGCAGCCCGTATCAGTGAAAGAGATGACCTTGGGACTCGGCCAGCTAAACTCTTTAATATCGCCAAGCACACTTTTAGAAGGGAGATGCACTCCGGGCTCTGGCACCGAGAGCTTTCTCTGGGAAATTCTGGGGGCAGGCTCTTCACAGCTGACAGAGGAAAACCCTCGGATGTGGCAGTGATGTCTGTCCCCCTGCTTGCTTGCCTAGAGCACGTGATATGGCAGAGCTTCGGCCTGCCCTGGTGGTTTTATGAGTTGGGGCTGCAACAGGCAGACTAAACTTCTCTCTGGTCCAGGAAGCGCACAAGATGGTGAGAGAAGCAAACACTAAACAGGCGGCGTCAGAGAAACAGCTGAGGGAGGCACGGGGGAAGGTGAGAACTGCACTCTCTGTGACTTGATCTCTGTGCTAGGTTGGTGCCGTCCCTGCCCAGCCTGGCCTTGGTGCTGTTTGTTGGCTGGAGGAGAGTAAAGTGCCCGCAGCTCAGTCTCTCTGAGATGCTGCATTTACTCTGTTCCTTCATCAGCCGACGCTGAGGGGGGGAAAAGGCATCCTTGCAGTCTGCTGCTGGGCCAGCTCCCCTTTGAGAAATGGATGCCAGAGGAACCACAGAGAAGTGATATGCTGTTTAATTGCCACAGCTGTGGGGATGATTAGAGCAAGGATCTGGGGAGTTGGAATTTCCTGACAAGGCTGCATCATAGGGCTGCTCAACTGGTTCCTTCTTGAGGAGAGAGACACATTTCTTCTGGGTTATTTGGTCTAAAAAGAGCCTGGAGCAAAATGTGCTCAGACTGAGGTGCCAGAGGGGTGGGTTTCTGAATAGCTTCTGTTTAGTCCTGTTTAAAATTCTGGGTGATGGTGGGCATTTGGGAGAATGGGGAGAAGGTTTTGTGACTGGGCTTGTAGCTGGTTCCCTGTGGCTTTAGTGTTTGGTGGGGTGCGGCAAGCTCGAGCTCAGCAGGTGCCGAAGGTGCTGTTGACTCTTGCCTTGTCTTCTCAGATCGACATGCTGCAAGCAGAGGTGACAGCTCTGAAGACGCTGGTGATCACATCCACACCTTCCTCTCCGAACCGGGAGCTGCACCCTCAGCTCCAGAGCCCTTCTAAAGCTGTCTTCAGGAAGGGCCATGGGCGAAACAAGAGCACCAGCAGCGCAATGGTCTCAGCTGCCAGCCAGAATGTGACTCCAGAGCCAGTCAGTCATGAGTGCAAAGAGGTGGGTGAGGGCCATTCACTGCATCGGCCTTGGAGCCACTGCTGTCACTGTGCGCAGGGAGCTGTGCAGCTTCTGACTCTGGCTTCCTGGAGAGCTCTGTGGTTTCAGTGTTGGGAGAAGCGGCCTGTGCAGTAGTCTGGCTTGTTCCCTAAATTTGTGCTGAGGCAGGCTCCGGAGGGTTTCCATTTGTGGAGATTTCCCCTTCTGGGAAGTATGTTCAAGGTTGCATCAGGACAACTGCTAGAGGAAGCAGTTGAGGGATCCCTGGAGGGCACGGACAGATCCAGGAGTTAGAGGTGCTGCGAGTGGATGTGTCAGGAGTTGCTGAGCAGAAGCCAGTTGTTCTGCTGCATCTTGATAGATGAGTCCACTACCTGCTCTGGCGTGATTTGCTGTTGTTTCTTTTCTCTACCTAGTTTGGCTTGGACACCAGGGCACCTCCATCAACTTGTAGTCTCTGTCCGTTGATCTGTGTTCTTGGGCATGTCATGGTTCTTGCTCTCCTTTGCAGAGTGTACATTTAATTAACTATGTTTCATTCCTTCCTCACGGGAAGAAACTGGGGAGAGAAGCATACAAAGGATTTGTGAATATTTTCCAAACAAACCCTGTTCAATTCCCTTTGGTGATCCTTTGATAGTTCCCCACCTGCTGTGACCATGGGTGTAAGTAACGCTTCTTCCTGCTAGCAGGACCTTTTTGCCTGGGAGCTTTCCACTAGCCAGATGTGTACACAGCTGTCCTGGGGAGCAAAAAGGAGGCAGCTTATGGCACTTAGGAAGAATGAAAATGAGTGAGAATGTGGTGGGGGAATATGTTTCCCTAGTGATTTTTTTATTTTTTTTTTGGGGGGGGCGGGGCGGGTTACGGCCTCTGTTGTGAAGAATTGTTGAGGGAACATGGAGGCACTCGGTCACTTGGCTTGTGTGAGAATGTATACAGAAGGGCCACTTGTGAAATTAATACTCTCACCAAACAGGACTGTGCTGGCAACACTGGTAACCTCTGCTCTTGGCAGTGGATTCAGTGAATGTGCCTTGTCAGCTTCTGCGCAGTGCTCTTGTTGCTAGAGTTTGGATGAAATGCTTCAGGCAACATTGGCAATAGCCATTGTCCCGAGACTGCAGTAGCAAAGAGAGATGAAGATCTTTAACTCTGTTCACAGGCAGGGAGGAACAAAGGCTACGTCAGAAAGAAAGCCAAAGAAAAAAATCAGTGCAGTAACTGTGGAGGCCTGATGTACTGGTTTCTCGTGGTCAAGCAGGGAACAGTCCAGATGTGCTGGAAGTTGGGGTTAAATGCAGTCAGCTAGAAGCTGCTGTGAGGGCCAGGAAGAAAAAGTTTTTAATCTTTTTAAGGTCCTGTGACCTCTCCCAATGCTAAACATTCCTCCAGTCAGAACGGAGGAGCTCCAAACTGAGAGCCCAGTTTGGTGAACCACTGACTACCTTGTAGAAGTTGCCCTCTGCCTACAGTAAGCAGAGATAACTTTTGCCTACTGGACTACTTCATTTTTCTGTTCTTGGCTCAATCTTGTCAAAGCTCATGTTGACAATCTTTAGAGAAATGCTAGCTCTTGGGACTTGCTTGTTAAAGATTTGAACCTGTCATTTCTTTGTCTAGGTAAGTTCCACATGGGTGCATATGTCCTGGGGCTTAAAATCCTACGAGGTACAGCTTCCAAAGTGACTAATAATTTTATATCTCAAACGTGGGGTGGTTTTTTGGTAACTTGTTCATTTCCGTCTCTCAAATTCCTTAGTGGCCTATGTGAGAGGTGATAAAAGGGGAGCTGGCATTCGGGGCATTGGTGCTTGGTGCTCTATGGAAAAAATGTGCCCCATCTTAAATTGAGTCTAAAAATGACAGAATTTTTGTTCCCTTTTTGCACCTCAAGCTGAAGTCAAAAGGTTGTGGCTTGTGGCCCTGTGACATCTTGAGCAGCACGCTTTGTTCCCTGAAAGGGAGGACTTGAGCCTTTTTTTTGTATTTTCTGTTTTGTCTCAGTTTTTTTACCTCCCTTTCTCGCCTGTCTCTCTAAACCTTTTCCTTCACTGTCTGTCTCTCCCTCTGCCCTCAAAGTCTGGGTTTCCTGCTCTCCTCTCTCTGCTCCTTTGTATCATCCCTGGGAAGGCTATCCACATCACCTATGAACCAGGCTGGCAGGCCTTGGGGGCAGATGTTTCCTCATCCTTGCGGCAGGTAACCTTTCTGGACAGCATTGGGGAGGGGGTGGGACCCATCTGCCTCTCGCACTTCCAGCCTTTTCAGTTCTAGCTTCCTTTTATGCTAACCTCCATTTTTTTTGTTGTTGTTGGTTTGGGTTTTTTCTCAATTTGTTTTTCCATCTTATGGCTCTGAAGCTGTCCCCTGGTAGCAGGTGAGCAGTATCCATAGCATACAGCGAGTGTGCTACAACCCAGACCTTTTTCAGCTTTGTTCACTCATGTTCTTTGTGTTGCTCAGCAGGGTTTCTTTGGTTTTGTTTTTCCTTTCAGCAGCTTTAACAGGATTTGCTGGCCTTTTAAGGAGGTGCCCTGTCAGCCAGGTTGGTGGTTTGGCTGGTGATCCATCTGGGGTTTAAATGCCCAGAGAATCTCCAGGACTGAAGTGTTTTCAACCAGACAGAGATGGAGGGAGCAGCCTTCCCGCTGGCTCAGGGGATGGGAGCAAGCTCTGTCCTGGGTCCCTTGCTGCTGAGGAGCGATAATGCTTGCGGGCCCACCTGTAAAAGGCAATGAGCAGACATTACAATGGGGAAAGCTATTCCTACTCTGAGAGGCCTCCTTTCCTACACGCAGCTTGCCTCTGCAAGCCTGTGGGGCTGCCCAGTGTTCCCATTACTTCTGCGACTCTCCAGACACCAGAGTTCTGGGCTTGGAGTGGTCTTTAAAGGGCTGGTGCACCCTGTGAGCTCATACTTGGGCTCGCTGAATGTAGTCCTGCTGATGGCGGTTTATTAATAGCTTTTTCCATTACATTGTTTTCTGTAGCAATCCGTTCCTTAAGGAAGGGCTCTGCCTCCTGGATGCCATTGCCACTGTGCTTTGCCACTCAGCTGCGCTCTCATTCCTGCCGTGGGCTGAGTGGGTGCTTGGTGTGTTTGGTGGTTGTGTGGTGGCTTTTCTGCAGCAGAGGTGCTGCCCTGTCTTGGAGGAAGATGGGATAAAGAGGTGCCTGCAGGTTTCTGGCAGAGTAAGCCCAGTATGGCTGTGTCAGTCTGGCACAGATAGCTGATGGGTGGGAGATAAAAGATCCTTGGAGCAAGCCACCTTCCCTCAGACACTTCTGAGCCTTTCTAGATGCCAAAGCAGATGTTTCGTAGTTAGGTTACATGCATAGTAACAGATACCTTCTGATATGGTATCTCTCCCTCCACCCACCTTCCCTCTTCCCTCTCCTCTTGGACACTTGCTGCAGGTCGACTCCATTTTATTTGCTGAGTTCCAGGCCTGGAAGGAATCTCCAAGTTTGGATAAATCTTGCTCTTTCCTGGACAGAATTTATCGAGAAGATGTAGGACCTTGTCTGGACTTCACTAAGCAGGAGGTGAGTGCTGGAAAAGGAGGACAAAAACCGCGCAGTCTGGCAGCACCAAAGTTTCACCTTAGTGGAGGTGACCTTTGCACATTCATATCTGCATTCATTTCTCTTTACCGCAGCTGTCAGAGCTGGTGCGAGTGGCTGTGGAGCAGAATACACTCACCATTGAGCCGGTTGCTTCCCAGACACTGCCTGTGGTGAAGGTGTCAGCAGAAGAGTGCGGTGGGCCAAAGTAAGGAACTGTGCTTATGCTTTCTTGTCCTGTCCTTTCTGTTGGTCTTTTTGTACCATCTAGTGGAGTTTGGCTCAGTCGGTGGAGTTGAACAGTTCAAAGGACTCAGCTGAGTGTTCTCCTAGACTATGACCATTGGTAGTTCAGCTCAACTCTTTACGTGAGAAGGGGAATTAGCCCAGCTCAGCTGAAGTACTGTAGTTGACTCTCTTGGAGGATAACCCAGTGATGTGTTAGTGCCCTTGGGTTGGAAGAGGTTTGTTGTGGTTTTTTTCCCCTTAAGGCAGCAACTTGTTTAATGTTCTCTGAAGGTGTGTTTGTGCATAACCTAGGGTGAAAGGATTAAGTCAGAGCTGTGTTATCTCATGTTTTTGTGAGGTTTGAGCTCACCTTGCGCTCCTGACCTTGCTGGTGCACCAGGTGAGTTTGAGTGTCGGTCGGAAGAGATTTCCTCTTGTTGCATATCGTCTTCCCCACCTGATGCTGTCACCTTACCATCAGAATTGGGGCTATGGCTACTCCAGAGCTTGTGTGACTGTATCTGATGTGACAGACAACTTGAGATTGCCTCAAAGAAGAGGAGCACTAGCAGGAGTGACATGATATTCCAGATGAAGACAGAGGATTTTATTCAGCTATTGAATTTAAGTTCAGTCAGGGCTCTCTCTCTTTGTTCTTCCCTCCCTGACCTTCAAGTAGAGCACCTTCTAATTGAAGGTGTTCCTTTAACAGTAAACATTGCTCACATGCAGGTTTCCTACCGCTCTCTTCTGCGTTTTCTGTCATCTCTAGGCAAATTGTTCCGTGACTATGTGTCAGGCCTGGCCTGTTCCAAGAACAACCCATCCTGTGTTTATTCTTATCGGTTTCCTTTTGATTTTTTTTTTTTTTTGTGTCTTCACAGTGGGTTCCGGTCACAAATTGTAACGTAAGTGAAGTATTTATTTTTCAGTCAGTGATGAAAGATCTCTAATCCATTAACAAGTTACTAACTTAGTGCAATTTAGCAGCTTTGAGGCTAGAGCTGAACTAAGCTAACTTTTTAACCCTGTTTAATTTCCACCCAGACAGGATGGTAAGGAATCTTGCTATTGGCAATAAAGCACCCCAAAGGAATTCGTTCCCCTTTGCTTCCCAGATGCAAACCACTGATTTTTATGGCAACTTTGGACATTCTGTGGACTAGAAAGGAGAAAGCTGGGATCCCTGCCCAAGCCAGAACGTACCAGACGTACTTGTCTGTACGCTGCTGTACGGACCTCACGTGCAACAGTTTGAGGAGTCTCGACGGGCAGGGACTGAGTTGGCCAGTATGTGGCATTGCCTATATAGCATCAGAGCAAAATGCTGGCCAGGAGGCAGTGAGGACAACTGGCTTTCATGATGGCGTGTCTGGAAAAGTGCCCTGAGGTGTCTAGAGTGCTGAAGGGCAGGTCTCCAAATGCTGTGGTTTAGGTTACTTCTAGCTCCAGTTGTGATAGCTGGGGTTACACCAAGTGGTATCAACCAAGCCAAGAGTGACCAGTAGGAGTCTCTTTTTTTTTTTTCTTTTTTTTTTCCCCCCAGTGTGCTGCAGTGCTCAAATTTAGGACCTCTTAAAGGTATCTCGTTTACAAAGGTATCGGTCATCCTGCACCATCTTGAGGATTTGATCCCTGTAAGTTGTGTTAATATTTGGGCAATGATTACTTCTCATTGCATCTGAACATTTACAGCCCATTGCTTCCACTCCTAGCTAATATTTGCCTTGATACAGTGGAAAGGAAGCACAGAGACACGCTCAGAAGCTTCTGAAATATCTGCTCCCATGTGTTGTCATCTTCCATGGCCCACAGAGCAACTTTTTGCAGCTGGGGAGTGATGTCCCTCTTCCCACCACACAGGCACTAAGTCTCCAAGGAACGTGGTGATGACTGTGCAGCAGAAAACTGTGCTTTACTGCTTTAAGTGGTGATGAAGGGAGGGCAACTGGCTGGTGTTGGGAGCCATTCATCTTCCAAATAATGGAAGGAAATAGCAAGAATATAGAGGCATGCTGCACCCCTGCTGATTATGTCTTTTGGTGGTCTCCCTGGGAGCTGACCTGTCTTGAAAAGGCAATTTTCTTCACTTGGTCTGAAATCTCTCAGAATTGTGAAGCCAAGCTTCTTCCCTGTCTGCACAAGAAGAGATTGACTTTAGGAACTGCAAGCCTTCTCCGAAGCCCCCTGAAGTCAGTACAAAGTCACTCCATGTGGCTTCACTTAGAGTAGCTTCGAATCAGACCCAAATTAATCAATAGGAGCCTAGCATAAAGGCTGCAGCGTGGCTTGTTTTGAGTTCTCAGCGTGAGCAAATTCTGCTCGAATGCTGGATTTACCTGTTTTGAGGCCAGGTTTGGTCCCAAGCCAGGGTGTTCGCATCGCATCAGGAAAGCTGATACACCTGAACAGAACTCCTTCAGCAAAAGCCTTGCCTGGAACATGGAGGAGATGTGCAGAGACCAGATTACACTTGTTATACTCTGCTCCAGCCTCACCTCTTTAATATTTTCTGTGGTTTTGTCTTGGGCTGTTTGCCAGGGAAAGGGTACAGCCGTGGTTTGCTTGGGCATGGAATAATTCATGGTTCCAAATATTTAGCCTAAGGTCTCCTAAACTTGCTGTTTATGGAATCTTTCAAGGAGCAAAAGGCTCATAGCAGTTGACGTTTTTTTCTTCATGCTGAACTGACAGAGCATCTGTCTTCTGAGCTCCTACTTCCATCTTTTGGGCATAGCCTTGATGTTGTTGAATTGCTGTGCTCTGCTGTGCTACTAGATTGCTGAAGTGTTTTTCTTCTTTGTCTGCAGGAAATGTGCTCTGAGTGGCCTCCCCAGGACCTGCAAGCACCGCATCATGCTGGGGGATTCTGGCAATTACTACTACATTTCACCATCCTGCAGGGCCAGGGTGAGTATTCCACCTTCCCAGGGTGCTCGACCCTCCAAAATTGTTCCAAGCCCTGAGATGGAGGAGCTCTTGGGTAAGCCCTCAGACTGACAGAGACCTGTGGGGCTTGAGTTTGTTCGTGAGGTCGAGCTGGCTCTTGCTCGATGAGTAGGGTGCACGTCTCCAGCCCTGCCTCAGGCTCCGGTGCTCTGCCCTGTGTTCCTTCAGGCAACCTGTCTTCAGTGTGTTCACTTTCCGTGGTTTGATTCAGTACAGGGCTTTGATTGTTTTGCTGTATTATTATTTTTTAATTCTCCTTTGTAAAACACAGTAATTTTCTGCTCTTTAAATGCTGGCTCTTGTAACTGTTCCGGTACAGATCAGTGACTCAAATGGTTACGAGAACAAGATGTCCTTTCTTTGGAGGAGAGGGAGAAGGTGAATGATTTGTTAATGTTGCTGTTGTGGCCCTGATACAACAGAACATTATGCTTTCCTCAGTTGCGTATCAGAAGAGCTGATCCTGCAACATGTGACTCTTAGGAAAAGAAGTTGACTTCATGCGTGGACATAAGTTCACCAATTTTTTGTCACTTGCACCGAAGTACTCTGTGTCATGAACACCTTTACCTCCCTGCACACACACTCTCTGCACAAACCTTTAACTCCAAAGATTTTTCACTCAGTTGGAGAACAGGGCTCTTTGAAGGAAGATCACAGACTTTGCTGCCACGTTAAGTAGTGATTACTTATGTCTCAAAGCTGCAGTAGATTGGAGTTCTTCCGCAGTGTGTCTCATGGATAGTGTAGTATCTTGGGATGGGATTGTAGATGCCCAGATGTTTTTTTTGTTTTTTTTTTAACCAGCTTTCTTCCTATCTCTTTTTATCTGGTGGTACATGGTACTATTTCTCAGGTGCTGAACACTAAGGGCTTTCCTGCTGGGTGCTGTGCAAGCCTCTTGACAGGCAAAGCAGTTCTGTAGCTGACTCTCTTTTTTTCTTTTTTTCTTTTTTTTTCTTTTCCTCTCTCCTTCAGATCACAGCCGTGTGCAACTTTTTCACATACATTCGCTATATCCAGCAGGGCTTAGTGAGGCAGGACGGTAAGAGGGGATGGGAGCTGGCTGCGGTGGGGATGCCTTCTGTGGGCCGTCGGGGGGAATTAAGAAGTCCTATTCAGTGTGACGGGACTGGGGCCAGCTTGGGGTACCCTGAACTCCCCGTGTCTTTGAGAAACAGTTAAATGACAAAAGAAAGGGGGTGAGTGGGAGGGTTAGATGCCCCTATTCCTTGCTCATCAGCTTGTCGGGAGCTTTGCCCTGGGGTGGACCTGGTGAGGGATGACCTGATGGGCCTGTCCTGCTGGACTCTTCAGCATGTCTGCTTCCCTCGCTTTGGGGATGAGCCTGGCTGGGCTGCATTGAGAGCACAGCGTAACATGAGGTGGTGTCCACCTGTGCCTTGCTTGCTGATTTTTTGGTGTGGTTTTTTTTTTTCCTTCTTTTCCCCACACCCGTTTTGCTTTGCAGTGGAGCTGATGTACTGGGAGGTCATGCGGCTCCGGAGGGAGATGTCTCTGGCCAAACTTGGGTTTTATCCCAGTGAGATGTAAGCAGAAGCCTGAGCATGGAAGGAAACCGCTGCTGCAGGAACGGCTTGTCAAACAGTCGGCCAAAGAGATGAATGCAGTGCCTCTCCTGCAATGGGCCTTACTCCCTCCCTCCCCTCCTTTGGCCTGAAGCTGATTAAGGAGCAAGAAGCACAAGTTCCACCTTCAGCTGTTCCACTTCTCCAACTGTGACTGGAATGCAGCTGCCAAGCTACCCCCTCAGAGCTGGGCTGGCCCTGGCTGCTTTGAGGTGGCCATCTACAGACTGTCCTCTATGGAGTCTCCTATATGCAGCGTATATCCATTTTTTTAAAAAAAAAAAAACTTTTGGTTTTATTTGCAGTCTACTTTGGCATAGTCTGAGGCCAGTCCTGTGCAAGGCAGGAGTCCTGGACCTTCTTTGTAAGCAAGTCTTTCAGGACAGATGCTGGTTGTCTGTCCATCTGTTCCACTCATTTTTTTGGGGGGGTGGAGGGTGCTGTGCCCAGCCGTACACCTAGGTCCTGCTGACCGCTTACTCCTCCGAACGCCAGCAGCACACAATAATCTTACGGAGAGCCATGAACAGCCTGTTTCCAAGTACTTCCTTGCTCCTTCTAAAGGAGCCCCCAAGAGAAGATTTCTGCCAACTGAGTCACAAAGAGGGATTTGTTTCTGTTTTTAGCTTGCGATTTGGCACTGGGTAATGCAGGCTGGGGGAACAGCCGGAACAGAGGCCGGAGCGGTGCACCTGGGGCCTTCGGCAGAAGAAAGCGAGCGGGGAAATTGTGTAACTCACATCTGGCCCCAGCTTGGCTGCCATCTGCAGAATGTTTCCTCCTGGTCTAGAGAATCTGTTGCTGTTGTCACAGGCAGATGTGGACCTTGACGGGCGGTACCCTGTGACAGTCTGTGGTGTGGAAGTCACCCGTGGTGCTCTTAGGTACAAACCTCACCCACAAACACGCTTTTGAGCTGTTCGTGCTCTGAGGGAGCTTTGGGCAGGACTGCTCCCACTATTTAGATAGAAAACGTGGTCCCAGGCTGGATTTTTTTATGTCTCCAGAAGCAGCATGCCTAGGCTGGGCACAGTCTTGAGGCGCCGGGATTTTCTCCCCGGTATTACATTAGACCTGGAGATGCATGTCCACGGAAACCCAGCTTCTTCTGGACTGCCATCCCCAGTAAGGAAATCTGAGGCATCTTTCTCTGCCTGTGTGAGGGATGCGGCCGAGGTTCCTGTATGCTTCAAAACGTGCTGGGAAGGATGTGGCTGAAGCTGTTGGAACGCAGAGACCCACTAGAGCTTGAGCTCAGGCCCAGGCTTGTCTGTACAGAACTGCAAAAGCCATGACAGTGTTATGTAGCCAATTTAGCCTTTTTTTTTCAGTGACTGTGGAATCGGCTCAGCCACCACCCACCTTGGGGTTTTCATCTCATGTGGCAGTTCTGCGCTCTTGACTGGCACATCACCCCGTCTCTCTGCCATCATGGGAACTCCCATCTTAGCAAGCTGGTGCCCAGAACCCGATCGCCATCCTCAGCCCCATGAAGTTTCATCCCTTCCTGGGAGATGCTACAGCAGGAACTCTCTGTCATCAGTGGAAGAAAACTAACTCAGCTGCTGTGTCTTTGTCCGGGGGAGGGACAGGGAAGGCAAAAGTTTGGGTTGGAACCTAGCACAAGGACAGCTTTGCAGCAGATCTGAGAAAACCTTCCTGTAGAAGACCCCCGTGAGCACAAGCTTTCCTGTCATTGAGCACACTCGCAGCGTGCTGCCGAGTTGCTCCTCAGGGGACTCCTTTCCTTATAGCTATACTGGCATAGGGTATTGTTTGCCGGGGGTTAGTAGCTCTGTGAAACATGAGTTGTGGTCCCCAGAGCTGGGAGAGCACGTTCCTGACAATATGTACTAGCTTTGAATCCTGCTCCTTCAGCTCAGAAAGGGCTGACCCGCAGGTCCGAGTTGGTAATGCCCCAGTTCTGCTTTTGCTTCCCACAGCTGAGTGCCCCAACTCGTGCCGCTCACCCTGGCTAGATGAGGGTGTACGTCTGCTACTCTTCACCAAAGGAATATGCTTCAACTGTGGAGGAAAAACCTGGAAAATACATCTTTGGGTAAGAGTCTGGCTGGGTCTTGAGTTAGCAATAAACTCGCATCTTTTTGGTGTCTGCAGTCCTGTGGCAATTTGACATCAGCTTTGCCAGAGGAGAAAATAGAAATGTCTGGCTCCAGCTGCAGATTTCAGCTCAGGTAAATTCTATCCCTGGCAGTTTCTCCTTGTATCTGTTCCTCCCCGACCTTTTGATCTCTCCGTGTCATCCTGTGCCATTAGCTGCTACATTGCATGACAGACGTGGCTGCACTGCAGCGCTGGGAATGAGATGATCTCTCTGTGTAGGAGATGTTTTGGTTTGTGGGATATTTTTTTTTTCTTCCCCCAGTGTCACTTTGTAAAGCACTTTGAGATGAAAGGAATTCGAGAAATGCATTGTATAAGGTTGTCTTACATTGAAAACGAAGCAGAGAGAACAATTTGTAAATGAATATGAAGTCACTCCGTTAACGGCAGGATGGTTGCACCCTGTTCTTTATTAAAGGAAAATAAACATTTGCTATTAACCTCTTTAAAGGTCTGATTGCAGTTCTGGGGTTGGGTTGGTTGGGACGTGTGTGCTCGGTGGCCAAGAGTAAAATCAAATTTGGCTGGTGGTGTACTCTGGGCTTCTTTTGCCACCGTGTGTCCTAAGGGACTGGGGGTTTAATGCTCTTCTTCATCTGCCCCTCCTGTAGCGGCTGCTCCAGGACTTCACCAGGGGACGAAGGGACGGTGTTTTGATAGCAAACAGAGTTTAATCGCAGGTTATTTCTTGTGACGAGGCAGGCCTGTGTGGTTCTTGCTGAGGAAGGCTGATGTCTCTTCCAGCTCAGCTGCGGTCTGGTTCAGTTTACTGGCTGGAAGCGTTGCGTGGGATGTGCTGGCTGTCCCAAAGGCCGGATGATTCAAGGATCTTCTTCCTTCCTCTTTCCTTGCAGGGCTGAGCAGTCTCCTGCTTTTCCTAGCAGCAAGTGGAGGCAGAACTGTGGTGGGAACCTTTCAGAAGCTGCCATTACCAATGGTCCCTTAGTGGTGTAGAGTGAATGTGTCTCTTCTCTGGAGACTTTTGGGTCAGGGACTCTTTTTTAGCAGGTCTCCCCTTGGCTGTGTGGGGGCTTGGGGCTGTGGACGCGAAGGCAGGAGCTGGCAAGTAGGAGCTGTAACAGCACTGTGGACTGAACTTGCTCCTTCTGTTCAGTTAATTCACGCCGCTTTTAGGTGCGTGTTGGTTTGAAAAAGGCTGCCTTTTCTTATCAAAAAGGTAGATCCAGCTCCCGCAGGCCCTTGTTCTTTACAGAAGGAGAAGGGGGACTGTGGCTGGGCTCCCCTGGCCCCGACCGACGTGCAACTCTCCGTGCCACAGCAGAGGCCAGCACACGTGAGGGGTGCCGGCTGGCTGAGGGCACAGCGTGTGCCTGCCCTGCAGCAGCTCTCGGACTCTTCGGGTGGGGAAGTCGGGTCCCTCGGGTTCCACTAAATTCCTTTGCTCTCCTCCTGCGTTTAGCTGTGGACATCAACGTGGAACATCTCTTGTCATTATCTCTTGGTGATGGCAGTGGAGGGGAAAAAGCAAAACATCAGACACCTTTGGGAAATGAAACAGAGGTACAGCCAGAGCAGAAAACACTAAATCATGGTAGTAGTAGTAGTTCTGGGATCCGGGGCTGCTTTTTACAATAAAGGTAAGCTTGCATGAGGATGAGTAAGAGGAAGACTGGCCCCAGGGAACCCTGCGTCCCTGGGGGAGGCAGGGTGAGGGCGCAGTGCTGAGGTTCTCCCCAGCACGGGGCAAGGAACCGCTGAACCCCCGTGGGCTTCCTCTGGATTCGTGCTTGATGGCAAGGGTGGTCCCATTTCACCACTTGTCCTGTTTGCATGCAATCCTGGACCAACTCACCGGTGCTCACTGTGACGGCGTGACAGAAACATCACTGCGACCTTCTCCACACTGTGTTTAAAGCCAGGAACCGGGGTCCTGTCTCCTCCCTACACAGAGTGCCCTGAGACACCCTTAGCCAGGCCCCCGAATCTCCCTGTCATCATTTTCCCTTTCCATTCCCATGTAAACGTGGGCATTGTTGCCTTCCTGTGACAGGATGAGCAGCCCCTCACTGCTGCTCTCAGATTTCCCTGTCCTCTTCAGGTCGGTGAGGGCGCGTAAGACTTTTCCCTGTCTGGATTCGCACTCGGTGGTGTGTGGTATCGTGGGAGGGAGAGAGAAGGGCACCGGAGGCAGCTCAGTTTCAACAAGTGTCCAGAGGAAGGGGCTGCCACCTCTGGGATGTGGAGAACCCCAACAGATAGCAGCAATGCTTGTCTGAAGGTCCTGTGCCTTTTTTTAAAATGATGTTACCGTTTTTCAAATGGTGGTACTGTTTTATAGGATGAGCCGTCTGGGCACGGAGAAGGAAACAAACTGGTGATTGCAAAGTGGGAACAGAGCTGGTGGTGTCTGCCCGTCCTTCTGCCTTCCCCACGGGTGCTGGAGGAGGGGTGTGAGCAGAGGGGAGCTGCAGGGAGAACCAGAACAAATTCCCCTGGATGGATGGGGGCTTCAAGGAGGAGATTAGAAGAGCTGTTCTCTTTCTGCCAAACTCAAAGCTGTGTCTGCACATCTCTTCCCTGGTGGGTCTGGAGCGTGCTGGTGGCTGTGTTCAGCTGACTGTAAAGTTGCTCCTGAGCTGTCCTGCGTTAAGCAGCTAAATTTTGAATTGGGAGCCGTCTCCAGAGTGGGATATCAATTTTATTTTTTTATTTTTTTATTTTTTTTAGGATCCTACAGAGTCTGTATTAAAAAGTAATACAGGAATCTTTGTTCTTTGCAAGGGAGAGTAGCCTCTCCTCTCTTTCTCCGGAGGTTTGGTCCTACCTTGTGCAGCGTTGTCAGGCAGCCGCAAGAGGGCACAGGCAGACCAGGCAGGGACTGTCCTCCTTGGCTTTCCACCCTGCCAGAACGGAGCATCTCCAGATCTTCTGCTCCTGCCTCTGAAGGCAGCACACTTGCTGACCTGTCTTCTGCAGCCTCTTCTCAGGTGTGTTTCTAAAGCCTTCCTCTGCTGCTGGCAGTGAGGATTGGTGTTAGATGGGTAAGTCTGTGATGTTTGCAAAGGAAAGGTTTGGATTTCTTTAAGGGATTCTTGGTTGAGCCTGAGGAACATTGCAAAGCAATGGGGATGACCAGGTGAGAGACTGAATGTTTGGCTGTCTGGGTCTTTAGGTGTAACATCCTCCCTAGAGTCAGCGGGATTGGTGTGCAGGGACTTTCCTGTGGCTGGGAGCTGAACCGTGAGGGTTGGCTCCTAAGCTTCCGCGGTCTGAGAAGACATCAGCCCTGTACCTTATCCTTATCTACCCACCTCTTCCACCAGAGCTTTCCTGCTGTTTTCCCTCTCTGCAATAAACCATGGTCCAGTTGCCAGACCCTCTCCATGTCCTTTGAACAGTCTCTGGGCGGTCTTGTACATGCTGCTGTATAAACAGCATTTCTCCTTGCGCCCATTTGCCCCACAACGTAGGTCCTGCCAAGCCTGTCCTCGGCCAAAAAAGAGCTTCAAAGGGATGGTAGTTCAAACATCTGCCTTGGTCGAAGTATTTGACTTGCTTGAAGGACAAAGAGCAAAACCATTGTAGAGGATTTTATTTTCCTTCCTCTCTCCCTCCTAAATCCTTTTTCCCTCCCGTAAAACATAAAGGTGGTTTTACATCATGTCTGGAGTTCTGTGTCCATGAATCAGCCTTTGTGCAATCCGCCTTGCGTTCTCACCCTCTGTACGCAGAAAAGCATGTGTGTGTGACCTCGATCTCTTCTTGGAGCTCATGAGGGAGAGGGCAAGTTGGACCTGACTGCCTGTGTGCCCTGGAGATGCCCTCATCTCAACACCTGTAGGACCAGAGAAGGGTGTGCTGTGAAGGACAGTGGTCCTCAGTTATCCCTGTGACAATTCACACAGAGGCTTGGCCAACTCAAGTGGTGATGTTTTGTGGCAGTACTATAGATATACAGATGCACCAGGACAAATGTCCACATCGCTTGATAGTATGTCCATTGTGCCACCAGCATCTTCATCAGCAGCCTCTGATGCTTGTTAGTATTGTCAGTAACCAAATTTGCGGGATCTGAGGTGTTTTGCTGTGGCACCAAAATGCAAATAGTCTGGAGGTTCCAGCAAAAGGGAGCAGAGATCTTCTTCTGTTTTTTTCCTGCCCCAGTTCCAGTGTAGATTATCCTGGGTGGTATCAGTTCAGCCACTGTCAAACTGGGAGATGATTTAGTTTCCACCGTGAGGTGGATATTTGGGCTACACCATTTAGGACAGCATCTATCTAGAGCTCTAGTAGGAGTGACAAGAGTGTGTGTGTATGTGCTTGATGTATTTGGTCTACCTGCAGGTGGGGCTCTGAGCGTTTGTACGTGTGTTCATGGTTGGGAGGGATGAGGTCTCCAGGTCCACAATGAGGCATCTTAACCTGACTGCAAAGGAGTTTGGCTTTGGAAGAGAAGAGGGATATTTTACCTCTCTGATGGTGGTTGGTGTTGCACACGATGAGGTGCTTTTAGGTACTTAGACGTTAATACGTGTTTAAGTGCAGAATCTAGGAGGCTTTGAATGGCAAGAAGAGAGAAGCCAGGAAAAAGGACCTAGAGATTTGGTTGCTCCTGGTGGTTCCCTGGATCTGCTGGTCCTGCCTTTTACCCTGCCTTGAGGGTTACTCAAGGTTTGCACGGGGCTGTAAATCAGGCAGTCTTTGCACAATGGGTCAGGCTGTCCCCACAGGCACAGAGGTGTATGTTTCCAGGAACCAACAAATGGAAGTTTTTTCTTTGTTTGCTTCAGGTGCAGACAAGGAGAAGGGAGAAGGTAAGCAGATGGCCTCAAAAAAAGTCAGCTATTTCAAAGCTTTCGTGATGACTGGGAACCTTCCTTTGTGAGAAATGTATCAAAGCAGTGAGGATTACTGCAGAATAGGCAGCGCTATATCAGCTGTGGGGAAATTCCAGTCATTTTGGACATTTGGGGAGCGTGGCCCTGCCAGGAAGAAGTCAATGTCCTGGCACAACTCTAAATGTGCATGTGGCACTGAGGGCTGGGGCCGGTCAGCTCTGCCAAAGCAACATGTTCCTTATAGGAGCAATCCCTGTGGTGCCACTCGTGCTGGAAGCCAAGAGGTCAGTTTTGCTATTTATCGTGTCAATATTTCCGTATTTGTGTGAGTGTTATTGGACTGAGCTGAAAGGTTGACTTTCGCCAACCTGTTAAGGCAGGTGGACTTTGTGCTGGTTTACATAACATTCACTGGGTTGTTAGAAGCCAGAACAGGCCCCCGGTGGGGTAATTCCCCTTTGCAAGAGAGAAGTTGGATAGCAAGATGTCTTGTAGCCCTAAGTTGGATAGCAAGATGCCTTCTAGCCCTGCTTGCTCCGTGGCTGTAATGATTCAAATCTTGTTCAGCAGTGAAATAGAATCACTTAAGTTAGAAAAGAACTTTAAGATCATTGAGTCCAATCAGAAACCTAACACCGCCAAGTCCACCACTAGACTATGTCCCTCAGCGCCACATCTAAACTGGCAAATACCTCCGGGGATGGTGACTCAACCACTTCCCTGGGCAGCCTGGTCCAGCGCTTGATAACCAATGCTATGCCTGTTGCTGGAGGGACTAGGTCAAGCAGAAGGCTGAAGTGTGCCGTTACCTACTTTGTGGTGAGGTCAAGTGGCCAGGGCTCAGTGGACAGTGAGGTCCCTTCCAGAAGAGCTGACGTGTGCCACAGGGAACTGCGGTAAAGCAGCTGCAAAGCCTGTGCGCCATGGAGCTTGGCTAAGCAGCGAAGGAACTTCAGCATGGAGAAGATGTCCAAAGAGAACAACCCCTCCCTACTCATCAAGGAATGGTATATTCTGTGGGTCCCTCCATCAGAGGGGATCTGGGCACACGGTGGGGCAGAAGGCATTGAGGTGAAGAAGAGGGAAAGCTTTAAATAGGGTATTTAGTGGGCAGTGTCAGGAGACAAGAGATGGAATGTGAAAGGAGGTGAAATCAGAAAGAAGAAGCAAGACTGAGTGGCAGATACCCTTGGAGGGGAACTTGTGCTGGATCGCTGGTGTGATGGGAGGTGGTGGGAGAATTCATGGGAGGTGGTGGGAGAATTTACAGGAGCTTGGTATGATTTCACCGGTGAGATGGCAGGTATGCAGTGCACAACCTGGAGAAGAGAGAAGTGAAAGAGCTGATTTGGGGGTGGATTAGAAGGAAAAGAGAAAGTAGAGAAGATGAGACTAGGTCTAGTTGTGGGCTGGATGCAAGGGGAAGAAGGGCAAATCGGAGTTGGCAGTGATGCCTTGGCTCAGGAGATGTGATCGGACTGGTTAGTGTGATGGAGCAGAGAGACAGCAGGGAAAGTTTGGGAAGGGAAAGGTAATTCTTAGCTTGCTTTTGGCCAGGTTGAACTTGAAATTATTCCCCTTGTAGGACAAGATATCAGAAAGGTGAACAGAAAAAGTTGAGTCGTTGGTACATATCTGGTTAGTTACAAGTAACTTCAGCAGTGGAAAAGCAGTTGACAGCAATTTGTGCAGGAATAGCAGTAAGCCCCCAAACAGCTCCTTATGGGACTGCCTCAGAGAGGGGAGCTGCAAAAAGGAAGCTGGAAGAGAAATTCGAGGTGGTCCTGAGAAAGCTTTGCAGCGAAAACTCTAACACTCATTCATGTTCTACTCAGGGAGCTTTCAGTGACACTCGCGTGGGCACACAGAACCTCATGAGCTTTTTAATTCAACATACAATACCAGAGACTTTGTTAATGTTCCCTATTTATGCTTCCACTTGAGTTCTGGGACCGCAGGTTTTCCTCTGGCAGATGTAGATGTGGTATTGGCTCAAGGACAGCTCTTTGCCCTTAATTCCCCTGGCTCATTGTGCTAATTCTGCTCTGTTAATCACCTTAGAGTCAATTTAAGGTGCCTCATGCCAATGGACACGTATGTCAGTCACGACTGAAAGATGCCTTTGCTCTTTCTGCATCAGAATTGTAGCTGGGGCTGGAAGAGGTGACTTGTCCCTTGCCTTTGATGACCTTCCCCTTGGTCAGGCCACCTGCTGAATGCCAGCTGACAAAACCGATAAGGAATGAAGCACGAATCCAACTTCCAGTTGAACTGGCGACAGTGCTGTGGGCTTGACAAATAATGTTTTAGCGGGAATGGCAGCAGCGTCTAGTGGTCCCATGAGTGGATGGCAAGAGTGCTTTTGGGCAGTGTTGGGGCCACCCGAAAATCTTGACAGCTCTGGCGTGCATTAAGCCTAAAGGCTCTTCTACTTCTGCACTAGGAACACTAATAGAGGGGATGTGAGGACCAAATCTTGTTCATCCAGTTCTGAAATAATACGCATGCGCCTGAGAGAGGACCTCATGTGGAACCAGCAGTTTAGGTTGTCTTTGCAGCCCCCCATTGCCTATCCGTGGGTTTAGTGATACTTCAGTCTTGGTTTGCAAAGGGATTCCTGGTGCAACAACTAATTCAGACACATCAGATACTACCACAAGCTCTTTAAAATCCTCAGTGACTTTGTGAAGCCTTGGGAGCTTCCCTGTGGCTCGCAGCCCTCCAAACGGTTGGGCTTCGACTGGTGCTACTGGGTCCGTGATGAGATAAAGCTTACCTCCTTTGCGGCAGATGGTTCTTTCATTTCACATGCGATGCAAATAGCACAGGATATTTGCACAGAGGGGAGAACACTCTGGCGGTGATTTAGTCCTACTCCCTGCTCGTAGTTGTCTACGTGTGAGTTAGGTCAGGCTGGTCACCACCGTACCTGGCTGGATTTGGAAAACCCAGAAGGGATTTTGCTGTTGTCAGCAGCAGCGTCGCTAGCTTCTCTTCGTTACGCTGATTTTAAAAGCCTGGCTTTACACATTCAAAATGCACAAATATCTTAAACCCTCACACGCTCTGACTTGCCCGTGACGTCTCGGCAATGGCACATCCGCGAGAGCCTTTCTGAAACTTAGGTACCTTCACGCAATATTTCAATAGAGACCTTGAAAATTGTCCCTTTCTGTTTAGAAGGGGTTACAGAGACATTGTGGAAAGGAAATTGCTTCTTAATCTCTATCCCCTGTCTTGCATGTGATTCGTTTGTGCGTCACGGAGCAGTGATGCAACATCTCTCTGCTTCTTATTCCTGGATTTTCAGTTATGCAGACAGTAAATGTTCATGGAGTCATTGAACGGTTTGGGTTGGAAGGGACCTTTAAAGACCATCTAGTTCCTGACTTGCCCAAGGTGAGAGAGAGAATCTCATGCTGCAACATTCAAGCCCAGACATTTTGTTATTAGGCAAACTGTTGATTTTTTTGCAGGGATGTGAAAGGCGTCACGATGCTGGAATGCTGCAACGAACACTGTAGCTTTAAAGTCATCCTGATGGTGCCTTGCCCTCTGCTGATGTTGGATTGCGTTTCAGTTACGTACCTCTACCAAATCAGATGTTTAATTTTAGCATTTTGTGAGCTTCAGCATGACCAGGAGACAAGAATGAGCAAGGGATTGGAATTGATATTGGCGGGAGCACCTTCATTTATGTTCACATTTTATTTCCACCCCCCCCAGGTGATGGTGAAGAATAGGCTTTGCTGCTTGTGTCCATTTGGGGTCACGAGTATGGCCTAGAGGTCTGTTGACTTCAAAGGGCAGTAATTCCAAATCAGAGTGATTGATCTGAGGGGTCTGGAGCACAAGTCTTATGAAGAGTGGCTGAGGGAACTGGGGTTGTTCAGCCTGGAGAAAAGGAGGCTGAGGGGAGACCTTATTGCTGTCTACAGCTCCCTGAAAGGAGGGTGTAGCAAGGTGGGGGTCGGTCTCTTCTCCCAAACAACAAGAGATAGGACAAGAGGAAAAAGCCTGAAGTTATGCTAAGGCAGGTTTAGGTTGGATATTAGGAAAAATTTCTTCACCAAAAGGATTGTCAGGCATTGGAACAGGCTGTCCAGGGCAGTGGTGGAATCGCCATCCCTGGAGGTATTTAAAAGACGGGTAGAGGTGGTGCTGAGGGATGTGGTTTAGGGTGGACTTGGCAGTGTTGGGTTGATGGTTGGACTTGAGGATCTTTAAGGTCCCTTCCAACTTAGACAATTCTACAATTCTATGATCTAGAGTTGCTTATAGGACCAGGCAGAAGGAGGAACTGGCTCCAGCTGAGAAACCAACAGCATTTTCTGCAGATTCAGAAACCAATTTTTCATGTTTTAGCAGGTATCTGTATGCAAGGAGGCTTTAATTTATTTTTTTTTTAAATACAGTTTTTCTGGACTAATTGTAATGGTAATATCATCAGTCTAATTACTCTGCTACGCAGGTTCTTTTTTTTCTCAGCTGACACTTTCATGTCTTCACGGGCAGTGGCTCCCAAAATCACTCATAAATCTCTTCACCAAAGGTGCTTTCCTGATTTGGGATGTTGTTTGGCCCAGATGGGACCTGAAACAATTTCCAAAGCTGTTACACAGATTTCTGGTAGAAGGGCAGTGAAATGGCACAGACAAGGGCTGACGTGAAACCCATGAAGATGCCGGTGAAGTAGGTTGGTGTGGGCCAGAGACTGTATTTATAATTAGACCCGTGCACATGGGCTCTGGCTTTGTGCTGGTCACTACGAAAATAAGGGGAAAAATCACAGAAGAGAAAGTGCAATACGGTTCCTATGTTTTATATAAAATGGGTCACTGTGTAACGCAACAGGGCGCAGATGTGAGTGCAAGATAATTGAAGTCAATTAAATTAATCAGACAAGTAAACCAGCCACACCCGTTTCAACTAGGATGTGTGCAATCACAAGCAATTACTGTGATTAATCTCCCCATTGTCATATACAAATTCAGCACCTGGGCAATAAGTCGCATAGTTGTCTAATTGTGCTAAGAACGATGCTTCAGGCAAGGGTGGTGCTTCTGTGTGAGGATCCTTCTCAGTGACCTCTTTCCCACTCCTTTCCTGAGAGCCTTGGATTTCTGCTCACCTTCCCTGTGCTGCTTTGGCTTGCACCCTCAGGAAGTTCACAGATGACACCAAGCTGGGCAGGAGTGTCAATCTGCCTAAGGGTAGGATGGCTCTACAGAGGGACCTGGACAGGTTGGATCAATGGGCGAAGGCCAACGGTGTGAGGTTCAACAAGGCCAAGTGCCGGGTCCTGCACTTGGACCACAACAGCTCCATGGACACTACAGGCTTGGGGCAAAGTGACTGGAAAGCTGCCTGGAGGAAAAGGACCTGGGGGTGTTGGTTGACAGCCGGCTGAATATGAGCCAGCAGTGTGCCCAGGTGGCCAAGAAGGCCAACAGCATCCTGGCCTCTATCAGCAATAGTGTGGCCAGCAGGACCAGGGCAGTGATCATCCCCCTGTACTCGGCACTGGTGAGGCCCCACCTCGAGTGCTGTGTTCAGTTTTGGGCCCCTCACTACAAGACAGACATTGAGGTGCTGCAGCGTGTCCAGAGAAGGGCAACGGAGCTGGTGGGGGGGCGGGAGCACACGTCTGGTGAGGAGCGGCTGAGGGACCTGGGGGTGTTCAGCCTGGAGAAGAGGAGGCTGAGGGGAGACCTTCTCGCTCTCTACAGCTCCAAAAGGGTTATCAAACATTGGCACAGGCTGCCCAGGGCAGTGGTGGAGTCGCCAGCCCTGGAGGTATTTAATAGACAAGTAGAGGTGGTGCTGAGGGCTGTGGTTTAGGGTGGACTTGGCAGTGTTATGTTGACGGTTGGACTCGATTTTTAAGGTCCCTTCCAACCCAGACGATTCTACGATTCTATGAAATGCTGAACTAAACACTGAGTTTCTTCAGAGGCTGAAGTTGTCATTGTCTTTTCTGAATAGAATTGTAAAAAAAAAAAAAAATTGTTGCAAGGAGGGAACTATGTGGCAACACACCTTCTTGTACGAACTGGGAAAAAACTGTACGTATGAGCACCACGGACACGTTTCTTCTCATGTTGATGCTGCATACTAGGGATGTTGGGAAACATACAGTTTCCTGAGAAATCTGGGCTTGGGCCATTGCAGAGTAAGTAAAACAGATTTATCTACTCTTTTCTTTTAAAGCAATATTGGTCCTGGATGAAGGCTTCTTTGTAGATCTTGCCAATCATAAATCTCTACTTTTTTAGGCTATTAAGCAGCTTAAAATAGAGTTGGAACTGATGAGCTCGATGCCTGGCGTATGAATATTCAACACAAGAATATTAGGCGCATTTTATGTTGGTTTCGTGCCTTAGATGCCTTACCACCCACGTGCTAATTTCAAGGGAGGAAGGGAATTGTAAAGGCTTAATTTCAACTAGCCCATGGAAAGTTTAGTCTGTCACAACTTACTGACGCTCAAAGTCAGATAAATTTAAAGAAGAGAAAAAAAAACAAAACAAAGACAACCCAGCCTGTCCTGTGGACAACTGGGCCCACGTGAACCGTATGTTTCCCAAATTCCCAGCCGAAGGATGAGCTGAACTTTGGATAAGCTGAGCCTAAGCTCGTGGAAGATAAAACTCGGAGAACTGGCTGGCTTGCCGCGTTTCAACTATCGCCTGCAGATCCCCAGCAGAGGTAGAAGCCCCGTGTAAAAGCAGAGAGGGTTTTGGTGTGGCCGTGAGGTGGGACTGGAGCTCAGGCGTCTTAATCCAGAATGTGGACTCAGCACTATCAGGTCCTTGCTCCCCTTCAAGCCACGTTGCCTTGGGATGCTTAGAGGTTCTGGGAAGAGTTGTACTTTCTCAGGGAAGGAAACCAGGTGACATATCACTTTGGAACAGTTTATTTTTGTGTAAGAGCTGCCTGTGTTTGTACTAGGGGAATGTGTTTACTCTAGGATCAAATAAAAGTCCTAATAATTGGGCAGGGTAGGGTCATTTTCTGTTTTGAGTTCTATGACTTCTTATAGAGTGCTTTCAGTGCAGAATGAGTTTACTTATGAAGCAATTAATGTTTACTCTGGAAAACTGTAGTATTGATTTAAGCTAACAGATAACCACAGAGTGGCCTTCCCCAACTACCGGTTTGTCTCCTGACCTAGGAGAGCCTATGCGCTTCCTACTCGCAGCCTCTGTCCATTGTTGTGTGCTCCTCTGTCTGGTGATATGGTTCAAATGGGTTTATTTGCAAGAACTAACAGTCTCACAGTTCCGTTAAAGCCTCTGGGTCACCTGAAGCCCACTGATGGCGTTGACCTGAAGCCCACTGATGGCGTTGACCTGAAGCCCACTGAAGCATTGGATCAAGTTGCTGGTTAGAAAAGCTGCTGCAAGCTGCTTATCATACCTCTGGGTGAGCCATGAACGGACAGAAAATAGAGTTTTAGACAAATTGTAAGGAGCTTCTCTGGAAGTTTTCATATCAGTTTTGCTCTCAGCTGCCTCCCCGAATGGCCTGGAGACCATTTGAATGGCCGGGCAAATCCTTTCACAGCAAGATCTCCTTTTCTTTGGTGCTTGTTCCCAAGATGAGGGTAAGCAGCATCGCTGTCCCTGGGCTTTGTGAAGGCTGATAAAGAAATCTATCTATGCCATAAAAGTCAATGCTATAAAGGTAATTTCACTGATTTCACCCTGTGAAGCGGAAAAAGGACTTTTCACAATCACTAGCTAATAGCTCCTCTATAAAAAAACATAGTTGGGAAAAACAAGGGAAGTCATAATCAACAAGTCTGATCCCAAATTGTTTTCTAGAGTTTGCTTCCAGGGTGTTCTTGTAGTTCTTGGTCTGGGATCTGATTTTGAACTGAAAAGAACAGCAATTGCGAGACTAAAGCTGAAATTCAGATTTGAATCACCCTTTATGCCAAAGCCTACCCTGACCCTTTAAGAACTCTGAATTTGAACCTATGTTCTTGGTCTCAGAGCCAGACCTGGATGGTGACATTCACGCCCTAGAAATGTCCTAGCTAGCTTGGTTGGCTTCTCCATGCTACCTGGGTTTGTACTGCAGAAGGTGCTCCGAGAGGAAACAGAGTCTTTGAGCACTGCAGTGACTCTGGATGTGGCTGGAAAAAAAACACATAAAACATTTTTACGGTCAACAAATAGTTAGGATTTTATTAAGCAGTAGAATACACAAGAAAAAAATTGTTCTTTTTGAGTTACTGAAATTTTTATTTTTTTTTTTAAAGAATGAAATAATTGGGAACTGTCCTATGAGGAATGTGGTTTTGAGGTTTTAACAACTCCAAGAAAACCTGTGCGATGTTAGGGGTCTGCTAGGAAGGCTTTCTCAGGAAAGCATCTACTAGAAGAGGCCATGGCTAGGACATGGCAGCTTGTTACAGAAAGAAAAGGATGTCTTTGCCCTAATGAAGACCTAAAATCCAGCCAGTGTCATCAGCCCCTGTAGGGAGGAGCGATGGCGCCTGGAGATAGGTCTCTGCTGGTGTGCTGAGCCTCCCAAGCCCTATTTCGGCAAGAAGTTGGTATCTTAGACTCCTCAAATCGCTGCTTAAAGGAAAAAATCCCAATGTGAATCCCCTAATTCCCATCGTGCCTCTGCCTGGAAACACGGGGCTGGATTTCACGTTCGTTCACAAAGCCGGCGCAGACCCATGGCCTTCAGCGGAGTTAATTTTCGGTGCCGAAGGTGTAGGCTATGGCTTTCCCCTGCTGTAGGCAAGGGGCGGGAGAAGCACGCGCTCCCCGGGGGACTGAAACGCGCAACTGAAGGGCTCTGTGTGTGTGTCCCCTGCACTGTCCCTGCTCTCGGCGCTGGTCGAGGGCGAGCTCAACGCAAGCTCCCGCTCCCCACGAGATGTCCGGCGGCACTGCCAGCCTCTGCTGTCTCCTTTGAGCCTGTGCTCTGCCCTTTCCTGCCTCCTGTCCCCAGCGTAAGCTGGTGTCCAGGCAGATACTAGCGATGGATGGGAGAATACGGGGCACCTGATATCAAATTGCTTTTTCTTCTCTTTCCACCCCCTTGGTATTTTTTTCTCCCCCTCTGCCATGCATCCCTCCCCAGCCTGTTCCCTTCCCACATTTCTCCCATCTCTATGCTTCTCCTCTCAAAACACATGCCCGTCTCTCTCCTGCCCAGAGCCTTCTCTTGCCTGTGCCGCGCTTGCTTCACTTGATGCCTTTCTCTGCCAACTGTCTTTGACCCTCCGGGTCCTCCAGCTTCTCCTCCGGTCCTCGCTAACAAGTGACCAAAGAGAAGCAAAACTGGTCCTTCCCTGCCCGTTGTTTGATTATCTGCCCTAAAACAAACTCTGCGTTTCCAACTCGTGGCCCCCCTCCGTTGCCAAGCGCTCGCGGAGGCGACGATGTGGTTTAGCTGGGTTAAATAAACCCTGGCAGGCTTCCAGCATGGTTCACAGGGTTGTGGGTTTGTTGTTTTTTTTTTTTGTGTGTGTGTGTTTGTGTCTCATTACAGTGCAAATGAATGACCTTTGTCGAGAGAGAGAGAAAGCAAACAAGATTTCATCTCATTATTTTCAGAGAAACGAGTTAGTTCCGGTCTTCGGAAAGCTGGGCAAAGCTGTACTTAAATGTCGGTGTTTGAACCATGTTGATGGCTAATTGTAACCTGCAAGGGATGCTCATCTGTGATTGATGGCTGTGTTTTGCCCAGGTTGGAGACAAAGCCGAGCAAAGTCATGTCAACGCGACATCCACCTAAGTTTGCAGTTTTGCTGAAACTTCTGGAACATCTCCTAATTTCACTTTGGTGCTACTTTAAAGTATAACAAAGCCCATGCTCTAGACTTCCCGGGCTCTTTGTGAGGAGCCTGTTTGACCTGCTCTGGTTAAAGGATGGAGAACTTATACATCAAGGCACATAGAATCAGCTTGAATTCCAAGACAGAGGGCTGGCATTTTTCGGAGGGAGGGGAAGAAACTATATGAGCCAGAGAGGCTTTGCCTGAAAAGGTAACCAGCACCTTACATTTTCACCAGACAAACTTTTTGCAGGTATAAGTACAATGAATACGAAAAATACGCGGCTGGTTACAAAGGGTTGGTGACCTGTTCTTTGCCGAACAGACGTTTTTCTCTTGCAACAGCAAGGACAACGCATGACACTTGGAAATCAGTTCTGACCATACCATTGCACGGGTTTTATTTCTGGATTTGAGCAACTGAACATTTTGCACGAGAAGGGAATTTTTTGAGAGTCTGAAAGAAGCAAGTAGCTGGGGAAGAGTTAATATCGAGTTGTCTCCTGTTCCCTCCTTTCTTCCCTTTGGTATCGTCTTGGGAAAAAAAAATTTGCCTATTTGCCTACGAGCTGGGCTTTTCTTCTGCAGGTCCTTACAGCGTGGTTGCTCTCCTTGAATGTTCCAAGTTCTTTCGTCCACCACCACCAGCAGCAGTAGCTGCTGTCTCCCAGGCACTGTTAGGTCAGGCTGTTGTGTTGGCAGTACTTTGGGTTTTTAGCAGAAAAACAGTCCTTCCAGTAGACGGGGCGGTGGCAAAAAGGACTAAAGCAGGACTGTTTACCCGGGCTGAGCTACCAGCGTCCTGCAGCTCCTCCAGCTGTTAAAAAAGCAGTTTCCCAAGAAGAAAGGTAAGAGAAAGAAGAGGGGACAGTGCTAAGGAGGAAGAGGCATCTGTGTTGAGAACGATTTGCTCTGGAAATCAGAACTGGAGGGGTGAAAAAAAAAATAGGAACTGTCAGAAAAATAAGCTGAATATTTGAACGATTGCATTGCTGATGCTACCGTGTGCTTGTGGTCATCCTTGCTGGAGCAGAGACGGTGAGATACATTCAAGGAGTCAGAAAGAGTTTTAAGTATTAAGGCAGTTGTTACGATGCTAGCCGCGATCCCGGGCTAGCCCATTGCTGCCTGTCTGGGAAACTACCGCATCCAGAAGGATGTTATTGTTTATGCTATTAGAAATCAACTAGAAAAATTGCTCAGAATCTGTTCGAGCTTCATACGCCCCGGAGACAGCAGCTTTTCACCCTAACCATTCACAGCGCTACGCGGGTATTACCAGCTTAGGGGCGGGTGAGAACACCAAAATAAGCCCTTTACACACCTGAAGTATTACTAGTTAGGATAAGTTGCAGTCCTACCTATGAATTTCCCATCTGTGAGCAAAGAAATAATCTCATTCTCCAAAGATGGGGGTGGGAATACATTATTATTTTTTTTTTTGCTGTTGTTTTTAAGCAGCTGGGCACAGATTTGTCTTTGTTCATGCAGAACCTCGGTGGTTTTGTGGGACTCTGTGAGCGTCCGAGGATTTGATAGAGAGGATCCAGTTTCAGAGCTGAGCAAAGTAATGAGGCGCTCAAAGTTATCGCCTCATGAGAGTGTCCCTGCCGGGTGTTTTAGAGGGAGCAGCGGGACAGCTGTTGGAGCTGGAGACTGCTTTTGAAACCACGGCCATTTATCATAAAATAAAGAGTGTGTCACTTCTGCTGAATGACAGGTGAGTCCAAAGCCCTTGATTTATTTGGGATCAGGTTGCCTGTTAGAAAAGCACCCGGAAGCCGTTCAACCGTACCTCCCGATTCATGGATTTTGGTAATTAGGGGCCGGGCAGAAAATAAAAAAGTTTTAGACAACTTGTAAGAGGGCTCTACAGAAGGTTTCTTATCACCAGCACAGCCTGGTGGTCGATTCTGTTTTCAGCTGCCTCCCTGAAGGACCTGAAGGAGCCAGGTGGAATGGTTGGGCAGCTCCTTCTTTTGCAGGGAGGACTCATTTTCTTTGCCGATCGTTGCCAAGAGAAGGGTGAGCAGTGCCGCTGCTCCTGGCCTCCCCAGAAGCAGAAGGAGGTTGGTTTCTGCCAGGCCTGTGCAGGCAGGAGGAGGAGGAGCGGTGTGTTTCTGCAGCACGCTGCCTAACTGCTCTGCCGAAAAGACCATTTGTGGTTACCCTTGGAGCACCCACCAGCAATTAGTAAGTTTTGCTTATGTGACTTCTTTTTGGTCTTTTGTGTGAGTCACTGATGACCGTTAATGCTGTGCCAGATCTGTTGCTCGTTAAAGAGAAAAGAGACCCTCTCCGAAAGGAGATGTTCTGCTGTTCAAGCCCAAAGATCTTCCATGGACCCCTGGAAATAGGGGCCGGTGATGAAAATACAGCTCTGTTAACCCTGCTGAGAGGTGGTTAGACATGAGTTGTGCAGGGTCAGTATCGCGGCTTTTACTAAAGCGGTGCTGTGATTAGAGAAAGAAAGGAGGGAGAGGAAGGAGGGAGCCTACCACGGCCGGGCTCTGAGCAGGGCTGGAAGCCCCATGGCGGTACGGGAGGTCACGGTCCCCGTGGGGTGCGATTCCCGCAGGAATTCCTGCCGGGCATCGCAGCCCACCGGAGCTTCCTGTTGGGATGGTGATCACGGACCATGGGGTTTTTTTTTCCTTAATAACGAAACGAAACTCTGCGCTGAGCTCCTCTTCTACAGAAATAGAAGAACATCAGCTGACTGGGGCGTCGCTGGATTGCAAATACTCACTGAAGCCCAACAAGTCCTAAGAGCCTGTGAGGCTTGTGTGGTTTGGGTGGAATTAGAATTAATCTTGTGAAGAGAAGGCCAAGGTCGGATATTAATGCCCCCTTTTTTAAACACTCCTCCTCTCCATCCTCTCCCAACCTTTGCGCAATACAAATGCACAAATGCTTCATCCTCTGAAGCACGTTTTAAATCTGTCTGGATTAAACAGGTTGCCTGAGCCCGCACCAGTAGCAGTTCACAAGACAGGAGACTCCCCTCCAGCTGTGCACGTAGAAATAGACTGAAATCTGAGAGTAAAAGACACACGCGTGATTTCCCCCCCGCCCGCCCCCCCATCCCTCCCTGTCACTCACACCTCCCCATTAAGATCCACGTTCACTTATGGAGGTAAGCGTCCAGCCATAGATCTCCGGATTTCTTTAGGGACCTGTGGAAAGAAAATGAAGAGAAGGGGTTTTTTTGGCATGTGAATCTTCCCTCTGTCTTTTTTTTTTTTTTCCTACAAAGACGCCTGGTTGGACTCGATAATCCCAAGGGTCTCTTCCAACCTAGACGATTCTATGATTCTGTTACGGAATTTGAATAGGAATCCTTAGGGCACCCAATGTCTTTCCCCAGTACAGCAAGAAGAACTGCCTATTTTGTTCTTCAGACCCCCAAAGTGACCGGTTTGAGACTTGACGAGCAATAACTTCACCTGATGCCCGCTGTGTTACCTGTAGTCCCGCTGGCCCTGAATAAACAGCAGAGAGGAACTGTCTGGGCTCACCCTGTTGCACCTCTGGAGGAGTTTCACCCGCTCCTCCCCCCCTCCCCGGGAATTCCCACGCAGAATTTCCCATCTGCATCAGTTCTGCAAACACAATGTGACAGATCTGAGCTGGTTTGGGCCCAAAAATCCTCCGACAAACCGGAACACGGGCTGGAGGCTGGAAATGTAGCTTTTATCTGTTTTACGGGAGATGATCCTTCTAGCGGGAGGGCAAGTAATCGCTGAGATGGTTTCCCAGAACTTGTGTGGGGCCGTGGGCATCGTGCGGTGGGATGCTGGGCATAACCCCCCCTGGGTCTCAGGGTGACATGCGTTTTGCTGTGCTAACTGGATGAGCGGACCCCAGACGGTTCTGAACCAGTTTTGCGTGTTGGGGCCAACCTGCTTTAACTTGAGTTTGCGTAGAATGGTTTGAGAGTGGAGAGCCCCGGACTGCGGAATACCGTCTCATGTTCCCTCTCATGAATTATTCCCCTCGGAGTAACTGAGGCAGAAGCATTAACACGGAGTCCGCCTGACAAGGACTATTAGACGGGTCGGCAGCGGTGCCTGTGGGGAATGGCCCTTCGCTGCTGGCGGGGCTCGGACGGGAACCAGCACAGGCTGTAACCTGACTCATCCCCCTTTGATTCATCTCACTTTGCAGCCTGAAGATCAGCTGCCAGCTCCCGAAAACACGAATCACCAGCTGTCAGAATAGCGTTTTTAAGAGGTGGTGTTATTAAACATAGCATATTAAAAAGGTATTATAAAATAAGTATTTTACAAAAGGTTCCTATCAGATCAGGTTAATACCCATCTAAATGCTCACTAAGTACTTCGGTACTTTGACAGCCGCGCTCTGGTTGCAGATGCTGCTCTGGGGGATAGTTATTTCTTCCCCCATGATGTAGGGAAGCAGCTTCCCATCTGTTGTCACCTGGCCTTAGTCCACTGAATCAGTGGAGCTGTGTCATTTCTGCTGCGCGTCAACATTTCTGCAGGTGTTCCCTGGACTGCGACATGAAGATTATTAAGGTAGTGACACCAGATTACGCCATATCGATATGATATTTCTGAAGGGTCTATAGTGTCCTGCATTCTCTGTACTAGAAAAGATAGGATGTTCACGTGACAGCAAATTGCAAGCTGCAGACGATACTGAAAGGACCTTACCCAACGATGTCTACGAATGCTTTTCCAAGAGGCTTCTCTTCATATTGGACTCCGTACTTGGCACATAACGACTTCACCAAAGGTTTCACCTTCCAGAAATTGTGCCGTGGCATTGTTGGAAACAGGCTTGAGTAGAGAAAGAGAAAACAAACCTGAGGAAACTCTGGAGGACTGACCCCAAGGGATGGGCATCTCTGCCTGCCTCCTCACAGGGGCTAATTATTAATGCCTTCTGTACCAGCAGGCAAAAGAGAGGCACCGAGAGGTATCCGTGCTTTACAGCCCTCTGTTTCAAGGCGGCTTGTGAAAACCGAGTGCGTTGATTTCCCACCTCCGGAAGCTCAAGGAACAGCGAAGCAGGTAAAGGTTGATTTGGGATCACCTTGCCCTGTGCTGTTCAATGGACATTTCCTAAGCTGACTTCCAAACCAGTCAGCTTTACCCTAAATGCCTTCTCTTTTACATTTTCTGTTGTCTCTGGCAACAGGCTGTCCATACGGCCCTGGAACCTGGTACCCAGCAGCGCACACAGTCCCACACAGCTGTCCCGTGCTATAAAACCCCAAAGTGCTTTTAATCATGGAGAAGAAATTTCTGAACTGGATACTCACGTTGAAGTAGCTAGCTTGGGATGTGAGTCCATAGCCATTGTAACTGGTAGATACATACAGCCGACTCCTTACTAAACCCCCAAATTAAAATTGTGAGATCGAAAGCTGAAGTATTCGGCAGCAAGAAAGATGCCATGCCTGTAGTAGAAGCAGACTATGACCCCCAGTAGTCTGGGACACT
>NW_009648636.1:318592-334747 GCF_000708025.1 Charadrius vociferus
TTCCTTGGTGTATGTAATGCTCCAAAGATCCTGCCCCATCCCACGCCTGCACCTTTAGAAGACTTTCCCTCCCCTGAGGTCCAGTGTTGTGCCAACCTGGTAATGGCCAAATGATTCTGGGTCCTTATACTCACTGATGCTCGATTTGAAAATTCAGGTGCCCGGTGAACCAGTCGTTGAAAAAGGACTGCTCGATGTTGCAAGTGGCTGCCACCTGTGACGGCAAGAAAGCAGCTGTGAAGGTTAGTGAAGTCTCACCCTAAAATCAGAAGGAAGCTCGTCTGTGCCTGTGGCAGGGACCGGTGTGTGTCCCACTGCCCCACCGAGCTGTCAGTGCAGGAGACGGCCGTGCCCAGAGACCTGGTTGCAGCTTTAATCCCCCTTCAGGGCTTACTGGCAACTCCTCTGCCACTGACCGCGTCTCCACGGCTTTCACCGGTGGTAAAGGGGACAATATAAGGAGGTAGTTTGTGGACATTTGGTGACGAGTCACGTATCAGTGCAAGCGTAGACTCCTAAAGCTCAGCCTGTCCCGCCGAAGGTGGGATGGTTGACACCAGTACCAAGGTGGAAAAAGGGGGGAGGAAAAATGGATGGATGCAGAAATCCGGCTTTCCCCGTCCCACCTAGTTATTGCCCAGTTTGCCTTAAGTGCAAGGTCTGAATACGCCGCAAATATTTCTTAGCTGCTCTTGCTATTAATGATTGTAAAATGAGGTAGTCTTTCTTAAAATCCTCTTACGCTCTGGACTGGCTAAGCTGTGATTTCTACATGGTAACCATAGGAGATATACTCTCCTCACCCCCCCCCAAGACACAGCATAAAACCATGTCGGTGTCAAGGAGGCTTACCTCTTTCTCCCCGTCATACCCACATCGTCACTGTCTCTCCCTCCCACCCACTGTCTCTCTCTTATAATCCCCCTCCCCAAATCTCTCACTCCCAAAACCTCTCTCTGCCAACAAATTCCAGTTGCATAAAGTGCTTAAGCAAAAGCTTAAGGTGAACATCTGAACGCTCCCGTGACTGGAGTGAATCCGTTCACACGCTTCATTTACAACACATGCTTAGACGCATTCCGGAATAGTGCTTTTAGCACACGGGAGTGCTTTTCGCGCTTTATTTTTAATGTTTTAGCGCTTTTAGCACAGGGGAGAGAAACTGACTCTCAAACTTTAAAAGACCGCGTTCAAGGCTCCAATAGCAACTGCAAATACTAATTACACTTATTAACACATGGGATGGTTTCTTCTCTTGGCTCAGTTATACCAAATTCATATGGCCAGTGCCAAAGTGGATCTCATTATCCTCTAGGTCTGAAATAGGACTTGGACCACTGCAAATAAAAGGTGCCCTTTCAGCAGTGTGGATTTATTTGACCAGGCATTAAAAAGGTGTCAAAAGCAGCTGTTTTTCATTTCAGTCCTTATTGCTGAAATACAAGCTTTAGAAATATATTAAGCTCTCCCTTCAGCTTTGATTTTCATTGGGGCTCTTCTTTTTCTCATATGTATATGCCAACACCCACCACACAGGAAAGCCAAATCACGCTTCTTGCACCTCATACTGCCTCAGACCTGGAGGAACCTTTTGATTGACAAATTAGTTACAGAAGTTTGGCTTCCCATGTCTTGACTTGCCTTTGTACAAGGGCATGTGGTGATAGGATGAGGGGGAATGGGTTCAAACTGGAAGAGGGGAGATTTAGATGAGATATCAGGAAGAAATTGTTGCCTGTGAGGGCGGTGATCCCCTGGGGCAGGTTGCCCCAAGAAGCTGTGGCTGCCCCATCCCTGGAGGTGTTCAAGGCCAGGTTGGACGGGGCTTGGAGCAACCTGGGCTGGTGGGAGGTGTCCCTGCCCATGGCAGGGGGCTTGGAACAGCCGATCTTCAAGGTCCCTTCCAACCTAAACCATTCTATGATTCTATAACTCGGCGTTACTGGCTCTGGGGAGAACATCTTTATGGGAGGGGTCATGGACAGAGATCATATACCAGTACCTGGGGATAGTGGTAACCCATCTGCTCTTTGAGTAAATTTCTAATCCATTTGGGGGTGAGTCAGGGGTATTCTTTCCCTTCCCGGTTACCTGAGAGCTAAGCCAGTCTCTGTGCTTCTCCCGATCAATTTCCATTGGAATGTGATTCATCTGGGTGACCCACACAAACCAGTGACTCTCCAGAAACCTTCAAAAGCAAACAGGCAGAAAGCAAGACAATTGGCATCGGGTAAATCGAGTGGAGTTTATAGGGAGCAGCAGGAGACACCACCTGTGAGGAAGTCTTCTTCTGGGGCTCCCAGCTTCCCTTTGCCCTCTCGGTACCTTTACCCTAAGCCTCATCTCTGCCCTGGGCTGCGTGTCGCTTCGGAGCGGTTTGTTTACCGCTTATGGCGTATAACTGCATTTTTAGCACCTGTAAAATAGTCTACAGAAATGCACTTTCTTCTCTTTATTTACCCAAAGTATTTTCTCTATAATGAGACTTAGATGTGTGTTAAGGTGGCCGCCCAGAAGCATCCTTGTTCTCATCTTTGGGCTTGTTTTCGGAACGAGCAGATGATCGGAATTTGCAGTTTTGCCTTTCTTTTTCCACTTTTAGTACAATCAAAATACAGAAGTTTTGGAAGTAATGGGTCGGGTGTCATAAGTTTTTCAGCTTGATTTCAGACCGAAAAGGTTGGCTCGGTGCTTACACAAATGTATGTCTTTTGAATGTCCTTTTTTTCCTTAATCCAAATTGTTTTGGAACTACGAAAACTGAAGTCACGAACAGTGGCATTAAATTTTGTGGAGGCAAAAGTTCTAATATTGTGAAGGGTTTTGTACATCTGTTGCCTTTTCTTTTTACTTAAAAAATGAATTATTTTTTTTTGGAAAATGTTTTTCACCGTAATGAAATGTTTTCTTAAAACTAATGCTGACTGTGGGACTATGCCATCCTCTGGCATTAGCCAGTGTTCAGGCCACGCAGTCTTCCACACTGGGAGATGTGATGAGCTGTTCACTTACTGGGAAGCGTGTGCAGTGCTCATGAATTACCTTCCCAGTAATCTGGGAAGAGGGTGGCCTGAGGCACTCTGGAAGGGTCCAGCCTTGACCAAAGTGGAAAAAATGCATAAATGTGTTGGGAATGGGCAACACGTGAGAACAGGGAATGAGGAAAGGACGGAGAATCCTGGCTGGACCATCACAGGGGCAGGGGAAGATGTTGAGGACCAGAACCAGCTCTGCTGCGGGGAGGTAGAATGGGAAGATGATAAGAGGAAAGTGAAGCAGCGAGAACACCCAAGATAACACGTGATGAGGTCTATAACTGCAGAGAAACTAAATTGGGAAGGTCTGTGGGGCACAGCAGAGCTGAGACTTGGTTCGTCTGGCCCTGGAGGGAGGGGAGAGCAACGGGGATGCCCTTTATCTCCTACCTGACAAAAGTGAGGAGAGACAGGGATCCCAGCACGCCATAGAATGGGATGTATGTGATGAAGTAGCGCATGTAGTAGCTGATGGCCCAGGCTAGGTCCTAGGGGAAGAGAGAAGACATGAGGCATCACTTTGCCTATCTCCTATAACATGTTCTTGCTGGTAATGTCAGGGGTGCCGGGTAACTAATCCAGCGATCCCTGCCCACCCGCTCTCTGGCAGAGGTGACCGGTCTCCCTCCCTACTCAAGCATGATTCCTTACAAGCCAGCCGGACCCCATAAAGACGGAGGGAATGTGTCACTCACCGCCCAGAACCTGCGCCTGATCATGGTCGAGATGATTTGGATTTGGAAATACACAGGGATGAGCAGAGGCGGGAAGACTGCAAAGCAAAGGGAGATGTTTTGGCTGTCAGAGGGGTGGAAAGGCGCATGACAGGAGAGCGAGACAGCGGTTTAGGGCTGGTTCTAGGGAAGGTGTGCCGAGCGCTGGTGAGAGAGGTGAGGTACTGGTGATGGGGTGTGGTTGCCTTTCTGTGAAGAAAGGAGGCTCTGCTTCACACCCATCCACTTGACTTATCAAAGAGCGCTGACCGGCAACATGCATTTTTTCCATGGAGCCTCTCACGCAGGGATTATTTCCCAGTCTCGGTTGTTTGCCTTGCTTTACAGGACCCCGCTGGCCATGTTCAAGATTGGATATCATTGAGAATACACTGAACCGATTTTGGGACCTTCACAGGGGATGGTGGTCCTGAAGAAGGGATGGATGAGCTGGGACTTAAGGAGCTGCTCTGCTAACACCGTAGGGGCTGGAATGGTCAACTGGCATTTGGGGAAAAAGGAAGAGTGTGGGGCAGATACTCACTGAGGAAGAAGTACTCGTGCTGGTGGTTGTAAGGCAGGTACTTCAGCTTCTTCTTGCCATACTGCAGGACACAGAGGAGAAAGCTCAGGCTTGGATTATGACACTTACATGTAATAGAAGATTCTCTACAATACGTCTTTATTAATTAACTGGGGAGTTTTGTCTAAATTCCTACACCAGTAAAGGTTAAAAGTGTTTTGGTATGGTTAAATGTCTTGACTTCACAATTGTGTTAGGTATAAATTCCTTTTTAAAATCTTCTGGCTTGATTTTCAGGTAATGTCTTTTTCTTGAGAGCCTGATGGCATTTTAATACATTTCTCCACCTCCTACCATGCCTGTAGCCGTGCTCAGAGCCGTTATAATCTCCATCTTTACCAAGGGAAACGTGATAGGCATAAAGTCTGACCTTTGGTAAGTCACTACACGGGATGCCAGTGCAAGACAACGATCCTTGGGTAGTCCTCCACGCAAAGTGTCCCAACCATTGATCCTTTTTGACTTCTGCAGACGTCAGCCCGCAAGAACTCCTGCCATTAGCCAGGTCTTGTAAAAGCTTACTTTACCAACTGTGGGAAAACTAGTGTGGTCCTTAGCTGTCCCGCAGGTGTGCTTAAATCTGTAATGTTGTGTCACTAGTTTGACACGTAAGTGATGGGAAATAAGATGTTGTCACTGAGAGCTATTCTGCACTGATTCCTGTATTACTATGGTCCACCTACAGAGAGCAGACGCAAAGAAGTTTCTCCAAACACAGATTTGGACCTTGGGTTGTTGCATTTTTGCAGGTGCCCATTTCTTTTCAGTGAAAAGAACCTGGTCTCCTAACCTCATCTCCAGCATGAAATACCGAGAGCTATACAGAAGTGTCTTTTCTAAGCCCCAGTAGGGTTCACACAAGGAGCTAATGCACGGAGAATCTGGAGTGCTGTGACCTTCCCATTTTTGCTTCTGGCATAGCAACTTCCCAATGAAGGTAAGTCTTGTAGCAACAATAAATCAGCCACATCATTCACTCTGGTCTGAGCTCTGAAAGGTTGTGTGCTTATCATCATCTGGAAAAGGATTATATGTAAGTCTGAAAGAGCACTGGGATAGGCTGATGCTGGCCTAACATTTTGGATATTTTGTAGGAGGGAGATCCAGTTTTCCCTGTTGTCATAAATGTTTACATTCTTAGTTTTTCCTTTAAGTGGTAGAACCACGGTCTGCTTTTAAACCCCATTATCAGGCATTAGATTTTCCAATGGGTTCTACCCACAGATTTAAGAGCGTGATACTGATCTCCATCTTCTAGATAACGGCTTTTTTATATCCCAGGAGAAGGCTTTCGTTTTAGTCATATATAAGAGCCCTTCTGCCTCTCACAAAATTCTGTGTGTGCAAGACATTCTCTATACATGTCCATATGCCAGTACATGTGTCCCCTACACACACCCCTGTCTGGAGTGACTTTCTCAGTAGTATAAAAGTTGGCTGAGAAACCATTAACTTTTTAATGTTGTATTCCCCTGTGTTGTACCTGCTGCAGACTTTTCTTTCTTTGTTTTTGCCCTTCTGCCTCTCACATGTTCCATTGTAAAACAGACCAAGGATGGTACATGGTTTATGTTCTTTGCGTAGGTTTTTATACAATAGACGGTAAATATTTTGGCTCTAGAAGGACAGATGATTGAATTAAAATCCCTTAGCATTGCCTCTTTTGTCAGGTGCAGCGTGACAGTACATAGTTAATGTAAGAAAGTATTGCTCGTGCAAGCAACACCCCCTCAAACTGCATGGCAAAGGCTCCAGTGGAGAGGACCTTGTCCAGGTTGTCTGGAGCACAGCTGGGCTGACTAATATTGGAAGATATTTTCTGTGGAAATGGAAGGCCAGTTCTGAAATGTTCTTGATTAACTATTGCGGAACACCATATCGTTCCCTCATGTTGATGTTTCAAGCCATCAGGATGAAGTTGTCTTTAACAGCTTTCTACTTTCTTTCCAGTCCCATCTTCATTGCTTTTCCCAAGCTGTCCCAAAACACTTTTTCCTGTGGTCAATATAGGAAATGGATCGGGAATTATACAGTCAGCCTGGCTCTTCAACCCAAGGTTTGTGAGGGTGTGAGAGCCAAACTCCTCTCAGAGAACACAGAAGGATGAAATCCCTGGATGAGGCATTTCCTTTTTTAGCATTCCTGGGAGTCTCGACTGTGTGAGTCATTACCTACCAACGCTAGCCAACTCCTGGTACTGCACAAGTGTTCTTGCTGAAGCCCTTTAGGACAATGGTTTTCCATGTTTTAGCCACTTTGCCTTACCTCAACAGGCTGTGTATCTCCAAGGACAAAAATATGCAGCATGTTCACATCTGGGTCCTTCTTGAATATGTTGGGTTTGGCGTGGTGTTGGAAGTGACGATGGTTCCACCAGTTTGCAGAGGCACCCTGGGCAGATACAAGAACAAGGAGTTCATCCATGGGAAACTGCTCTAATGGTAGGATTACCCATTCATTTACATAAACTAAAACACTGCAACTCTGATTATGGCCAAACTATTGTTTGCTTTTGAAATAGCAATAAGATCATCAAGTCCAACCATTAAACTAACCTGATGCTACCAAGTCCACCACTAAACCTCCTTGCTGCCTTACTGATTATTTATACTGGTTTCCCTCTGTTGCCCATGCCTGTGAGGAACCAGACAAGACAAAGTGGGTTTGGGAGAATGGGCAAAGCTGCGTCCCACCCCCTATAAGTTCCTACTATGGGTGGATGCTGAAATGCCCGGTCTGCACTGGACCTTGCCCAGGATAGAAGTTCTGAAGGCATCTTGAATGGATGGGATGTAGCAGGATGGGACACTTGAAAAATACTATACCTAGTGTGCGAAGGAGGTGGAGGGCATGGCAAAAATATGATGTTAAAATAGGGCTTTATGCAACTTAATAAGCTTTGTCCTCAGCTGCTCTAAATTGGCGCAGTTCCACTTAAAGCTTGTGGAACTACCGTGTTCTCTAACAGCTATGGGTGCGCTCTCTTATCTCTTCTGCACAACAGCTCCATGTGCAATGGTCACTAATTTCTCCTCTGTGTGTCTCCTCACTGTGGAAAGGCATAGAGCTGCATTTTCCTACTTTGACGTGGTCAAAGTGACTTTAGTTGTTTCCACAGTGCCCTGAGTCCATAATGTCCTTTACCTTCAGGTGTCCAATGACAAACTTGTGGACGATGTGGTTCCAGAAAGACTTCTTAAAGACAGAGAGGTGTCCAAAATCATGTTGCAGCCACCCTGCCTGGGCCTGGGATGAAGGGAAATCGAGTAGTTAGGAAGCGTCTTGAAATTAGAGTTAAGCACAAAAGGAAATGGAGATTGAAGGCAAGTTGTGAGTGTGAGGGAATTAATTGAAGTGAGATGATCTCTGTTTTCGTTCTGGAGGGGAACATAGAATGGTAGAATCATTCAGGTTGGAAAAGACCCTTAAGGTCATCAAGTCCAATCATAAACCTAACACTACCGAATCCACCAACATGTGGAAGGAAAGGCCAAAGAGGTGAGAAAAATGTGTGAGCTGCAATCGGCTGTGGGTAGGGGTGGCCAGAAGTGGCAGGTATGTCGTGAATATTTTTCACCGGTGTGAATGTTTTGCACTGGTAATTAATCTAATAGAAGTTCAGTGCACACTGGCCTTCCCCTGAGTGATTTGTGTAGCCATTGCGCTCTGTGCCTACTACCTCTCACCTGGGAAGTTGTAAGGATGCAGGCGAGGATGAGAGTTGTGATCCAGCCAGTACCGAAGTATGAAACCATTAACCAAGCCAAAACTTCCATTGCAATTATATGGCCCAAGTAAAGACAGAAGAACAAAGGATCTGCTCTGAACAAGTTCATGTCCTCTGCTGTCTTCCTCAGGGTCCGGAAATCCTCCACCAGCTGGGACTGCAAAACAGACACACAAGACTGTCTGAATGTGCCCGAGGAAGGAAAACCAAGTTCCATACTAAGGACCTCGGCTCTTTCTTGCATTGGTTGGCTCCTCCAGAAGTAAGGAAGGACCTGCCTCCGTGTTTGCACTGCACTTTAGCTTTTCATAGTACTTTCCTATGAATAAACATCCTGGCTGGTCTGAGCCCACGTCCTGACCTTTTGTACCTTGAGCGAGGAGAGTAATTCAAGCCTGCTGCTGGGAACCACGCTCCGTTGAGAGTTCCATCAGCTGATGACTCTCGTCTGAATGAGCTTTACAAGCATTAAAGAGGCAGGTGGAGAAGGAGAGCGTTCAGTCCTACTCCTTATGCATAATTCCAGAGCTCTGATGATGAGCACCCAATATCCGAGCACCTGTCGCCTATTTAATATGTGGGTCAGCTACCGTGCAATCATTCATGAAGAGCATCACCGGGTTAATGCGGGTTAGCATCGTCTCTTCTATTGTGAGTGATACAGATCTATCATAATCATGGCCAGTCACAAACAAGGGGACAGGATTGAGTTTCGTGGCAAGAGCCAGTCACGCCGTGCACTGTGCCTGAATAATGGATGAACGGACCGTCTGGGAGGGATACAGAGCTGCCCTGAGGATGCCGAGTGGGTGGAAAAGGTACTTGCTGGGTTGCTGTGCCTTAAAAACAGCCCCCCGAATGGGCCTACTGGTTCACCTCACCCGTAGGTGCCTACTGCTCATGCCACAAACGTGGCTGCTCTCCAGAGCTTTGCCAGTACCGGGGTTCAGCGGGATGAGCCAGTTTGGGTCTCAAAGAGGTATTTCCCCGGGAATTGATCTGTCAAAGGGTGCTGTGGAGCAAACAGTGAAAGAGATTCAAGTCTTGTTGAGGTGGTGAGCAACTTGTTTGGAAGTCTTTTTGGACTTCTTTGCCTTCTCCTCTCCTTCCCCCAGAACAGGCAAGCAGTGACATGTGTTTGAGAGCCTGGTCACCGGAGAAGAAGTAGGAGAAGGCACAGCAGTCACAAGAGCTGGTACACATTTCCCAGTCCGCATGGTCCCAGTTCCCATTTCCCTTCAGGGTGGGATCAGTCCAGCCTGGGCACCTGGGATGGGCTGCTAGAAATGGGATGTGGTTACCATAGTTAGAGCTGTCGGTGGCTCTGTGGGAAAGGAAAGGCTCGTACGGCCAGTCTGAACGTGTCACCTCCCTCCAACATGCATTTTGTTCTATACTGGTATGTGCACATGGCTGTATGGAGGTGGTCAGAGACTGAGTATTCTCCCTCTCTGGAGCTGCCTGTAGTGAAGAGACCTTTCTAATCTGCCCGCCTCTAACCTGGAGGACATCCCGAGAGGAAAGAACGGGTGGAACGTACCCGTCATAAACCCCTCAGCTCAGAAACAAATACTCACGTTTTTATCTCGGTCCTGGCTGGGTTCCCCTGGAGCGAGCTCTCCAATAAGTAATGGCTTGAGAAACTTTTGCACCAAGGTGGGATTGATATGGAAGGCCTGGAATGCATCCTGGAGTGGAAATATGAGATTCAGGAGTAAGTTGTTGCTTTCTACTCATTGTGTCATTCCTGTCCATCTCCAGCACTGTCCTTCTCTGCAGTTGTCCCCCCCCCCCCGTTACTGTGAAAGAGGGGTACGAGACTGACTTCCACCTCTGTGATCACTGTTCAGAGCAATACTTCTACCGGAGGCTGATGAATTTGCGCATCTAGTAGGAAACGAACAGTGAGATCTGGGATGCTATCTAGACATATGGTGAAAGGCACCTCAAGAAATTTTTTTTTCTAAGCAACTAAATACCTAAATCCTGTTAATTCGCTTAGAAGGTAGGCAGAGAGGAATTTGTGCAAATCCCCACCAGGATATAAATATCCTTTGAAAGTCTGCTGCCTGGAGGCAATTCAAGAGAGGGGGTGACTGTGGTGACTGAACCTGGACATGACTGCAGATACAAAAATTATTACTGGATGTTTTGGCCAGCTGGGGACAGCTTTCTCACATATTTTCAAGACTTCTTCTAATATGGAAGGACAATGCCTTGTTCGTAGAGTCTTTTTTGATCCTGGCATGCATGAATTCGCCTGGCTCTTCTTTTTCTGTACTCCCTTCCACATGTTTTTGTCTACCTATGTCCTACAGATGCCTGATGGGAGCACATATCTGATGCCTCTGCTGCTAGGAGTGAGGTCTTGCACACCCTTCCTTTCACATGGCATGGCTTGAATTTTAACCCCAAAGACAGTGGCAGGGTCAGAAAGGTGACCAAGATGAGAAACCCTTCCTCTGTCCTTGCCCTTTTCTCCCTGCACAGAACCGGAGTTAACTCTAGAAATCCACCTAAGAAAGCTGTAACGACGTAGTTCCATGAAGCGCTAAGACAGGTACAGGAAAAAAGGTCAAAAATAGAAGTCAGGAATACCACGCTTCAGCCTTTCCACCTTTGTCCCGTTGCCTAACAATAGTAGGCACCAAGTAAAATCTCACTTCTGGCTCTAAACAGAAAGGGCAGGCTGGAAAGTGGTCACTGTGTCCAGCTGACCCTCCTGGGAGCTGACCTCCATCAGAAGTCTAGTTCCCGTGTTCGAAAATACTGGCCAACAACTTTGGTCCCAAAGTCCACCGAAATCGATAGAAACTTTCACCTGATTCCAAGACTTTGGATTGAGCTTCAAAACGATGCTCTGACCGCAGAAGTTTTGCTGGGGGCAACGCAGAAGGAGGGAGAGTGGAAGATGCTCTAAGGCATTCAACTCGAAGTTACAGAAATTATATACGAGAAGTGAGAGATGCAGCGTTGGTGGGAGGGGGAGAGAAGAGCTAGCTACAGGTGCGGGAGAGAAATAAAACTCTGCAGAGTGATTTAAAGATTATAGAAGCCATAAAATGCCAGAGGCTATGGGGGAAGAAGTAAGGATGGGGGGAGAAAAAGGGTCAGTTCAATGGGCCGGGCAAACCGAAACGCCATAAACGAAACTGAAGTGAACTTTTGTAAAGCACCACAATTTCCCAGTTCCTCTCAGCTCGGGTCTCATGCCAGCGTCGAGGTGCCCAAACTATCCCCTTTTGTAACCAATTTCAGAGACAAAGTGATCCCTTGCTACCACGGGGGGAAGTTCGGATCAATTTGTCCAGGTCCGCTCACGAAGACTGCATCACTGGCTAAACTTGTCCCAGCGGGTGTGAGACCAGTGCTTTTTGACTGCACATCAGGGTAGCCACCGGTCTTACTTTATTGGTGCCAAAATGAAGGTAAAACTCTAGAGCAAAGCTGCCCTGGGCTGCAGACGGTTTGGAGTTCCCCATGCAAAGAAGTACTTTTCCTGAATCATCGGGTTCCTTCTCTACTTTGAGGAATTTGATTTGCTTTACCGTAACTTCTGAACACTTCGCCCTCTCTGGTGTTACCCCCACAGCCCATCTGAGGTTAAAAAATACAGTCCTGTCCCTCCTACAGACAGGGAGGGAGGCACTAAAGGACCGACTTGCCCAAGGTTACAGTGGAGGGCTGTAGCAGAACTGGTAGCCTTAAGCCCTTTTTTACCAGTGCTCCAGTTACTGTAGCGTTTTTCCACTCTTGGACCCAGGAACGCGTCACCAAAATGTCGGGTCCGGTTGCTGGTTTCCTTCCCTGGTAAAATTTTTAGATGATGTGGAAGCGGAGGGAAGAGCAGAACAAGTGGGGAAGTGAATCGCTGTGCCTGCCACAAGGTTTTGTAATTTGGGGGAAGAAGGAGAAAGAGGGAGAGGGTGAACTCATAGGAAGCGTTAAAGAATGTTGACTCAATGTTATTTAAATTGATGGCGGAAAAAAAAGTTTTTGCAGGTCTGACCGGGTACCGCCTGATCACCGTGCTGGAGATCTCGCTGCTTTGTGGTGTGTTAATTGGGGAGTGACCCAGACCAGCAGCTTCTGCCTGACCACCTAGAAGGTATTTTTGTCTACCTGGGGCTTTGCCCGCCAGTAGCCTGTCTGTCCTCTAAACATGCTTATAAATGCTCTGTCAGGACTCTTCCCGGGGGAGTTCTCCTCTGCCTCTGAACTCCGTAGCCTCACTTCTTTCTGGGTGGGATGAAAAGGAAAGGTTGGAACCAGTCAGAAATGCAATCGTGCACGTCAAAACAGAGCTGTCACTCAAAACCACACTACCTATCCGCCACTTCAGAGCTATCGCAAGCCTATGCCGTGAAGGAAATGCTGGCAGTAGGAATGTTTTACCTTCGCTGAGAAGTATTACACCTATACATCATCAGTGTATGTAGAGAACGGGGTTTTTCAGTATAACCCCCAAGCAGAAGAGAGAATAACATCTCCTGAATACTCTTACCATCGTCAGACAGAAAGCTACAGTGACGGAAGCATTGCTTTTTTATTAGCTATATCTCATGCATCTCCTTTACTAATAGGTCCCGAATGTGAGAATCTGCCTGAATTTTGGAATTGTCTTCAGTTTCGTACTACAGGGGATGAAAAGCAAGAGGCAGAAGACAGTCTCTGGGAAGCGCCATGTGATGTTTGCACCTGACCTCCCAACTTTGTGGTCTACTGGCCAAATAAGCTGAAGTGTCCTACGGAAAGTGGGCGAGTGGGAATTATTGCAGCTGCTTTTGGTGGAAAAAAGGCTTTGTATTATTGAGGTATGGACTGTACCTGAACATTTGGTGTGCTTAGTGCAGTCAGTACAAGGATGTTCTTTCACATCCTTGAACATCTCTGAAACAGAGCGAGTGCAAGGCTCATTTTCTGAAGGCAACTGTGCACGATGTGATACCAGAACAGGTTGTCCCAGATGAGGATGCTGTCTCAGCATGTTAAAATATGGCCTAAAATGAATGAATGCTCAGTGTTGTTAGTATCTGGAGGGGAAGCTGATGCGTAAGCTATCCTGGGCACTCCTAACCTGACTGGCATGAGCTGAGTGTGCCGAACATAACAGCAGCTGTGGAAGCTTCTCAGCCGTCTTGTGGGCATCCTGAGATGAATTAGCCCACCCAACACCAAGCAGGGTATCTTTACAGCAGCCCGGCATAGATGTGGAGTTCGGTGAATGTGTCAGTGGGCAGCTTGTGGTGGATGGATACACGTTTTCCTCTAGAGGATTGGTTCAAGGTAAAGGGACAAGATGCTGAGGTTCCTTTGGTGCATGTTTGCTGGGCTGGAGGTCCTAACTACACGCAGTGCTAAGGAGAACCCGAGAAAGACAGAAGCCATGCACAAACTAGGAATGCAAACACTTTAAACTGAATTTTTATCATTGTCTCTTCCTCCTCCTAAACTCTTCCAGTTGCGGTATCTTGCAACACAGAATGAAAGTTGTTAGCTAAGCCTTGACAGGGTCAAGGCCACGGCTTTCTCGCCCTGAATGAGAGAGAGATTTTTTGGCAGCAAGCTGTTACTCACTGCAGGGAAGCTGGAAACCAGCTGCTAATTCTGATTTAGTGCTCAGAGTGATGATGAACAATTTCAAAGCGTTCTTAAGACCATGCCTTCTTCCCCGCGTACGCTGGGGAGGTGGATGGAGGACCAGCAGTAGCAGGATCACAAACCTGTGTTTCAGTCTCCATCGTAAGGATTCGAGACAAACGCAATAGCAGATGCTTTTTGGTTCCTAGTGGAGATCGTGGAGTTAAATTCTTGGGGATAGGAGTGAAAAATCCTCGGGATTCAACAAGCCTGCTTTAAGCAGCTGAAAGTAAAACCTGACCCATCTTTTCGAGGGAGAAAGCTGTTCATTCAGAGGATTTACTGGGAGGGGACAGGAAGGCCAAAACGCATCTCAGTGCTTCAAGGAAAAGAATGGAAAATAACCACAGACCACAGGCAAAGGGAGGCTGAGGGAAAGGAAAGCGTTAGCGAGCCTTGCCAATTAATTCTGCCACACACGGAACCTCCCTCCCTCCTCGCTAAGGTGTTGAGAGCCGTGGGAGACGAACAGTTAATATTACAGCTTGGTCTCTCCTGCAGCTCACCTGGCACGGATTCCACGTATTTGGATTCCAGGTATTCGGGAAAAGCTCTGAGGCAGTTTAAATTTTATAAACTATGGGCTAATGCCCTGGGGAGAGAACATGCTCTCTGGATGCACTTCTGAAGAAGGTGGCTTCGGGGGGCGGGAAACTGCAGACAACAATCTCCTAGGCAATTTGTTCCTTTTTCAAGGTTTTTGTTTGGTTGGTATTTTTGGTTTGGGGTTTTTTGGGGTTGTTTTTGTTTGATTGTTTTTAAGTTGCTGAAACATGAGAGGTAGCTGAACCCAGCTATGAAGTGCAGGAGCAGCTGTAGCAGCAGCAAATGGTTTTCTTTTTTCTTGTTTTTTTTTTTCTGTAGAAACCTGTAACTAAATTCCCTAGAGAATTCTCTCCCGGGAAAAAAAAAAAAGCTAAAAAGCTCCTTGTTTTAAAGCCTCAAGCTCACCGTCCTCACAGAAGGTACTTTGAAGCACAGACTGGCCCCTCGTTAACCCTTTCTTGTGCTCGGCCGCTGTGACTGCATGTCACAAACCACGAACTGGAGAGGGGAAGACTTGGGACACGTTGCTCGTGAATTCAGAGCTCCTGCCCCCCTCCCAAACAAGAGACAAAGACAAAACAGGACTTAAGTGGAGCCTGGCAATCTCTACCAACCAATTTGCCAGAGGCTGCTAATTGCCACGGCTCAACGGAGTTGATTGCCAAGGAGTTGCGTCCATTTCATAGAATCATAGAATGGTTTAGGTTGGAAGGGACCTTGAAGATCATCAAGTTCCACCCCCCCTGCCCTGGGCAGAGACACCTCCCACCAGCCCAGGTTGCTCCAAGCCCTGTCCAACCTGGCCTTGAACACCTCCAGGGATGGGGCAGCCACAGCTTCTCGGGGCAACCTGCGCCAGGGGCTCACCACCCTCACAGGGAAAAATTTCTTCCTGATATCTCAGCTAAAGCTCCCCTCTTCCAGTTTGAACCCATTCCCCCTCATCCCATCACTCCATGCCCTTGTAAAGAGTCCCTCCCCAGCTCTCCTGGAGCCCCTTTAGGGACTGGAAGAGGCTCTAAGGTCTCCCCGGAGCCTTCTCTTCTCCAGGCTGAACCCCCCCAACTCTCCCAGCCTGTCCTCCCAGCAGAGGGGCTCCAGCCCTCCCAGCATCTCCGGGGCCTCCTCTGGCCCTGCTCCAACAGGTCCACGTCTTTCCTATGTTGGGGTCTCCAGAGCTGGACGCAGTACTCCAGGTGGGGTCTCATACTTTGGATCAACCTTTTTTCCTGCTCCTAAAAGCAGGGGAAGGAGAGCAGATATAGGGGGGTGGGGAAAGAGCTGTACAAGAGCTGTCTCACTTCTCAGCCAGCACCGGGAAGGCAGGGGACCTGTCTGAGGTCGCCGGTGAGAGGTGGGTGACAGCCGCGTGGGTGTCCGTGTGTGGGTCCTTACCGTGGCATCTTCGCCGGCGTAGTGGCTGATCACTCGTTGACCCCCCGGGTGTCTGTTTGCCCACTTGGTGACATTGTACACCTTGCGCTCGATCACCAGCCACTTGTCCGTCCTCAGGTTGTGCTTCTGGATCTCCTCCCAGGTGTAGAACCGGATTTGCTCCTCCGGCTCCCCTCCTTGCTCGCCCCCTTTCCCCATGGGGCCACTCGCTGCTTTGTCTTCTCGCCCACAGGCGGAGGGGTGACGGGGAGGGGGGGGGAGCCTGTCCCTTCGCTTCTTAGGGATGTGCCGGAGGGGAAAAGCTTTTCTTGCGGGATTTAACTCAGCTGATCCCCTCTCCTCTCCCTTTTCCCTTCGCTCATGTCCTCCCTTCTCTTTGTCTGCCCTCGCAATCCCTCCGCTCCCTCCCTTGCTCGGAAGTGCCCCCTAGGCTGGTTTTCCCCGTACTGATGCACTTTCTCCTCGCACATAGCCCTGGTTTGTGGGAAGCTCGGCCCCTTCCACCCCCCCGCATCC
>NW_009648636.1:335444-353212 GCF_000708025.1 Charadrius vociferus
TTTTCCTTCCCCCTTTTTCCTTTTTTCTTTTTTCCTATCTCTTTTTTTTTCATTTTTTCCCCCTTACCAGCTTCCCCCTCTTCCCCCTCTTCCCCTTTTTTCCTTTTCTTCTTTTCTTTTTTCCTTTTTCCCTTTTTCCTTTTTTCCTTTTTTTTTAAATTTTTCTTTGTTTTTTTCCCTTCCCCCCTTATTTTTTCCTCTTTTTTCCCTTCCTCCCTTATTTTTTCCTCTTTTTTCCCTTTCCCCCTTCCCACTTATTTTTTCCTTTCTTCCCCTTCCCTCCTTTTTTCCTTTTCCCCCTTTTTCCTTTTCCCCCTTTTTTCTTTTTTTCCCCTCTTTTTCCTCCCCCCCCCCTTTTTTTTTCCTAGAATTTCACCTTACTTCTTAGTAGTGCTCTTAAAAAGGAGATTTTGGTATTCTGCCTGAAATTAGCATTGATTGTCTCTATTTTGTCACGCTGAATTACCGACTCAAGGCTGTCAGGCTTAACAGTTTTCTTCTGTGCCGGGAGAGGCGTTTGACAGCGAGAGATCTCCCGCTTAGGGCAACGCATTTATGAACCGGTGGGACAGTGCCATCTTTTCTTTGCCGTGGGGCACTTTTATAATAAAATAATCCCCGTCATTAGGTTGTGCAAGGTGTTGCGGTTCGGGGGCAAAACCAATGGCAGAGTGTTTTCACTGCTGCTTTTCCCGTGCCCGAGGGGATCTGTGGCCGCTCTCTGGGGCACGGCAGTTGTGACCCACAGCTTTCCTGATGACAGGTATCTTTTCTTGTGACCATTTTGCATTAATAAGTGGAAGGCTGATTAATCCTTTCTGTAGAGGCACTGGCTGAGCCTAAGCAGATTTAACGCACAAGCTGTTCAAACGTTTTAGGGTACAGACCGCACTCCCTACGTTACAGTATTCTACTTTATGATCAAATCTCAGGATTGGAGCACCTCTGGCTTCCAGTAGCTCAAACCTTTATTGGTCACATCTTTCCATAGCACCGTGTCCTGGATGGGTCTGGACAAGGCGGGGAAGCAACCCACATGGTCAACCATCCAATGTTTTCGTTCCCAATGCCGATTTGCTCTCTAGCCAACTATGGTATCTTGTTGCTGAAGGACAAGAGAGCCCCTCCTTCAGTTAAAGCAAGAAGTGCCTCCAGTCCTGTGCCCAGAGCCTGAAGGAGCTGACCGCAGTGAATATCTAAAAAACATTCTCGCTCCTCTCCTTTTCCCTGCCCGTGCTCCCTACACAGGCAACAGGAACGGAGACTGAAGTCAACCAGCGTGCCCCACTTCCATACCGCCCAGAAGCGCGTTGTGCTGCCTTTGTGCCAAGACGTGCTACAGGTTTGCTCTCTTTCTGCCGGGTCTTACGGCTGCTGGAGGACTTCAGCCTATTAAACAGCCTTTTCCTGTGGTGTGGGGTGAGGAAAGTCAGAAACGAAAGGAATGTTTTCCTAAGACTTGCTGGTTTTATTTAGTTTGGTTCAAAATAGACCTCTGACAAGGATAATCAGAAATGTCAGCACGACGCTCCATTAAGGTGGACCCGAAGCTCATTGCTTGTGATGGGGGAAAAGTTTTTACCATGACACTTTCTGCGCCGAGCTCTTAGAATTTCAGGATTTTAACCCCGTCAGTGTGTCTGCGTAGCATCTTGGATGCTTTAACCTTTGTAATGCTCAGGGTGTTCCCTCTGTACCCCACTTTTCCCTTGCAACCACACACCCGGACGCTGCTGTTCTGCTGTTTTTACTGTGGTATCCAAGAGCCTTTATCCTCAGGGCCTTGCACAGATGCATTCTGATGCATTTTTCTGCCTGTTATATCCGGTTTCTCCTAAAAATTGATTACCATGGGGAAGGGAATCATCCTTTCCTACCCTATTTTTTCACCCTTTGCCTTGTAGCTTTTAGTTTATAACTTTAGAGCCTACTGGGTAATACAGTAGATAAACCATTGACGTGTCCAATAAATATTGTACGCTACATGTGCATGGAGTGTGCCAATTCCCGCACCCCACCGAGTGGGCTCCAGTCAATGCTAACATCGTCTCGGGCAGGAGCAACCAGTAATGAGTTTAAGTGAGTTTTGATAAAAACTGTATTGTTACTGTTGCAAAACTGCTCTGCGGACTCCCTGCTCCACTCGAGAGGATGTCCTGAAGAGGACAATGTCGGGAAGACTATGAAAGCCAGGCTCCTCTGGTGGAGGAGAAAGAGGACAGCGCTGCTTCCAGCTCAGGGATTCCATGTGTAGAAGAAAATCCCAAGGGAAGTCAGGCTGGCTGTCAGATCCATGGCTGTCATATCCATAGCTCTGCATGGCAACGAATTGCTGCTTTGATTTGTTATCCCAGTGAGAAATCCTTGTTTAGTGAATTAAAATTTCTGATATTTTGCCCCAGTCATGTTTGTGGAGCCCCTACGCAGTGGTTCATGGCCCCCAAGCAGTCTGCAGACCTCAGTTTGAAAATCATTGTATATAACGATCTATTATTATTTTTCAGCTGTAATTTGTAGCGTATCTACCGGATGATGTGAATTACTTTAATATTTCCAGTTCTGCTCTGTTGCTTCTGCAGAGTAAAATCACGTACAACTGCAAACTGGGGAAACCCAATGGTTTTCCTGTTAATAGCAGCTGAAGGTCTGCTTCTCTAGTTTCTGTGACTGTGCTGAGAGGGACAGTGGATCTGCTTTGAGCCAGGAGGTTGTACTGTAGCCCTCCAGCTATATTACTTTATAATTCTATATAGAAGAAGCTAGCAAAGCTGAAGAACGTAGAGATGTCTCAGAAGGTGGAGAGGGCCACTGGGCAACACAGAGAAAGGAATAAGAAAACATACTCTAATTGATTATTTTAGGATGCGTTTCTTCAGGCTTCACTAATGATATTTTACTGTTAGAAAGTAGGGGGGGGTCCACTGCGAAGCCAGATTTTTTTGGAAAGGAAATTAATTTGCAACTTCAGGAAATATTTTCCCTCATTCCGTGTCCTAATTGAAGGTTGTGTCCTCTATGCCCCCAACTGATTCAAAGCCATGACTTCTTTTGACATGGGGAGATAAAGATATTTATTATTGGTAACTCACGGTATTATCTGATGGTCATAGTCCATCAGGTGACTGCTCCACGAGAGGAATGTATTAGTGTTATTGAAATTGGTGGTTATTTTGTACACAACAAGATTTGCCAGTCAGTCCATGTTCATACTGCAGAACTGATGGCTTTAAGCAGTGGAGAAGCTCCGCAGGGCCGGCTACGTACCCAAACGCGGGGCTTGAATGGCGTATTTGCCCGAGCGAGTCCTCCCTCCTGAGAAATGCACTGGTGAGGAGGTGGGTACATTTTGGAATCATCTCCTGTACCTGTTAAAAGGACCTAAACATAAAGTCTGCACGCTCAACTCCTCACCGGGATGTTTCACATAGATAATGGCGTAAGAACTTAATGACGAGTCGTTGAAAAGTGCCTCTCACAAAAAAACCAACCACCCCAGGGCTATCATCTTCTCGCAGCACGGCTTGTAACTCCATCACGGCTTTCCGTGGCACTTCTCGTTTTTTTTGTGGCTCCTGGAGCACAAACCAGCCGCGGCAATGAGAGGAGAACAGACTCTCTTCTGTGGCCAAGTAGGTGAAAGGCTGCATTTGTCGCACGGTGTAGCTTTAACAGCACAAAGAGCTTGTGTAAGGGACATAAAAGCCCTGAGTTTAGTTGGGTAGTCACGAGATAGGGGGGGGGAAAGGTGAGAAACAGGAAAGAGAGCATGGAAAAGAGGATATAGAGAGGGACAAAGCAGAAGGGTTTTTGTATGGGGCACAGATAGAAGGGGTACGTCTGCTTTTCGGGGTAACGTAGAAAAACGTAAGCTAATGAGTAAGTGAAGGGCATCTTTCTGCGTTAGTGTGGAAGGGGGAAAAATCAGGGCAAATTGGTAGTTTAGGTATCTTTATGCTGCATCATGCACTGATTTGTTAATGTAAAAGAAAGAAACCGAGACCCTGAGAAAAGTGTTTCAAAAATGTTGTAGAAATCACTATTTTTGATTTTGTTGTCTCAACCCTTTATAGAGTTTTATGTAGAAGTTGTTAAGACCAGATAAGATTCTTTTAATCTGCCTTTCAGAAAGGAATAGAGCCTCCGATAATACCTGGAGGATGAATTTGATAGCAGCACCCAGCCTGGCACCAGCAGGTGGAAATGCACAGCAGCTGGGTGGTAGTCCTCATATATGTGGGGAAAATCCTCCTTTTCCCCAGTTTAATAAGCACGAGATCCAACACTGGTCAGGATGGATGGCTCCGTGGCGCGCGGTGGGAACAGGAGGCAGCAGGAGAGAGCAGTGAGCAAGGGGAAGGACATGGAGCAGGGATGTGAAGGGGAAAGACGGGATGGGAACTGAGGATATTGAGAGAAAAATAGAGTGAAGATGCGACTGAGCTGCATTTTTAAGCTTTTAGCTACTTTTATTCTGCCAAGGAAAAATACATTAAAGGAGAGAAAGGACACCAGGCTTTCCCTCCCTTTAACTAGAAGGAAAGGCTGAGGAGCTCTAAACTTGGGCTGAGAAGGGTGAATAATAAATTCAAACACAGTGGGAAACAGCTAAATGACACCCTGGCTGAGGAAAGGGGTGCTGGAGCATGGAGCCTGAGGTGAGGGAACCCTACGGTTAGGCAGAGATGCCGTTGCAGCATCACTTTAATAACAAAAGTAAACTTCCATCCCTTAAGGGCAGACACAAACTCTTCCTTCTTTCTGTCTCTCCCCTGAAACAAATTTCTAGTGCCTGAGGAGCAATCAGTTCATGGCTCCGAGGAGGAAACATCCTTGCCCATCACCGTATAGAACAGACGGGTGCATGAAGGATGGTGTGGTGCTGCGTATCATCACAAGATATGATTCTGCACCAGAGGAAGCTGATTCAAGCAGAAAGACACCCAAGACACCGAAGTAACTGGCAGTAATTTATCCAAAGGTAAGCAATAACTACAGCGTATTTCACCGGATGAAGGCTGGATCCTTGGCTTGGGCTTTCAGGATGGAGCGTTCTCCCCCTGAAGAGAGAAAAGCCAATAATTGGTTCCATGAGGATATAGAATCATGGAATAGTTTGGGTGGGAAGGGACCTTTAGAGGTCATCTAGCGCCCAACCCCCCTGCCATAAGCAGGGACATCCTCAGCCAGATCAGGTAGCTCAGAGCCCCGTCCAACCAGGCCTTGAGTGTTTCCATGTCATGGCTCTCCAAAAGAAGAAGAAGCTCCACCTTCTTTGAGCATCTCAAAACTTACGTGTACCCGCATGGAAAATTCCATTTGTCTTTTTCAAGGGAAGGGAAAGACCTTTTTCCTCGCGTTCATATTTAAAAATGGGATCCCAGGCTACAATAATATATCTCAACCTCCTTTCTGTCTGGACCTTGGGAATCATGCCTCCATTTTCAAAACCATTTAGGCATCTTAAACTACGTTGTGTTTAGGTCAGTGTGAAGACCTCAAGAAGGTTGGCTTGTTAATAATTATATATAATAATTAATAATACTGTTTCCAGATGACAGCGCTCCCAGTTCAGCGTTTAATTGTCCCTTACTGATATATGTGACTGCTGTTGTCCCCCCGTTGCCTTTTGTTCTTCTGCCATCCACCAAGAAAGTTTTGAAAGAGCAGATATTTATACAGCACTTTGTAAAACAGGGCTGTGACCAAGGGTTTTAGGTATTAAAATATGAAATGAATAAATAATAATGAGGGAGTGGTGGTTTGATACCAAACTTAACAGTATCTTATCACCTATGGAGTCCTGCTGTGTCTCCATGTCAGTTCTGGTAGAACCATTTTATTGCCATCCAGGTCCTTGAGATTCCTTACTGGGCAAAATGTTGTCTGTGTAAATATATTTCTTAATTTGCATGTTTAGTTACAGTTGCAGGAAGATGGGGGATGTGGGAGATTCAGGATGAAACATGGGTACAGAACATGCAATGTTAAAGTGCAAGAACATCCCCCCCAAAAAAAGGATTTCCACTGTTGATTAACATGTTCTGAGTCTATCTGTAATATTTGTAGGATACAAAAAGAAAAAATAAAAATCAGGAAATGACTTGCTTATGGAGTGGAAGTACCCCTGTAGAGAGGAAATACCAGAGCCAATTGATTTTCAGTCTAGGAGAGACCTGTAAAACAAAAAACAATATTCTTGAAGTCAAAAACCAGACAAATTAAACTTTTAAGGCTCAAAATGTTAATAGTTAAGCAGAATATATGCTAAGATTATTAATGTATTATCTTCAAGTCAAGACTACATGCTTTCCTGAAGCATGTTTTAATCCAATGCTGCTTACTGCAGGAAATAAACTATTTTCTGTTCCTTATCATGTAGAACATTAGACCATTAAAAGCCCCCTGACCTTTAAAAATCTGTGAAAAGGAAGAAATGGGAATGTCTTGGGAGCCACTGCTAAATCTTCTTTATATTTCCGTTACGTTTGTGTGTAACTTTAATCAGAAAAATGTCTATTGGAAAACACAGTTTTCGATATAATTTCAGCTATTCTGTACAGTGTTGGTCATTTTCTTCCTCTTCTCTGATATGTAGCTCGTGATCACGTGCTACTAGAGTTGGCTAATTAAGTCGATATATTTAAAACGAAAACAAAATGCCACCAAAGATGCGCCTGCTATTTTTTTACTCGGACATATTCTAGCATCTTGAGTTGGCGACACTTTTCACGGTCATGGGAGAGTGGCTGAGAGCCGACTAACTTTACAAGGCAACCAACCAACCAACAAACAAACAGAAATTCCCATTGTACTGCCGTCGCTGGCACGGATTTCACATTCCGCAGTGGATCTCGGGTTGGCCGTGTGGGATTATCGGGGTCAGGGCACAAACCGGTCCGGATGCCAAAGCAGCGGAGTACATAATCACACTTGTTTAGCAGAGAAAGCAGCAGACGCTGCAAGTACCCGTCGGGAGAAGAATAAGGAGAGAAAGGCTCTGTTCTTAACGCTGCCTCATCAGTATAATCTCATCTGTAACATTTTGTAATGAAAAGTCCATCCTACTGGTGTTCTCCTGTTATGAGCGGATTCCTTCCTTTTCTCTTTACTCAGACTTTGCTTTGAAACGTGAAAAAACTCTGAGCAATCACTGCCGTGCTCCCTCAGCTACTAATCTTAATTTACATCTTCTGCAGGACAAAAAAATACACTTATTTTTATCTCCGCAAACCCATCCCTTACGGATAGTGATTCCTGCTTGCTTTTTCTGGCAAGATGTAAACTCCTCCCAAATCCCAATCCTCTGCCGGTAGTCCGCATTATAACGTATTCATTCTTCCCCTCTGTCTTGTATAATTTTTGCATCTATGTTTTAACAGTCAGTTCTTGGGGCAGAGTACCGGAGCAATTACTCCATGCAGATAATATAGGCTGAAGAAACACCCTTTATATGCAAAACCAAGAATTTATTGTCGGTATAAAGTGTTAGCAATACAAACAAATAGTTCCATGTACAACACCAACTCATTTAGTCCAAATTATTCAACTATTACAGCAAATTCCCAATAATACAGCAGTTGACAAGAATAAAGGAAATATTTCTAGTATTTCTAGTATCTTTTTCTGGTGTTAACGCTAATCCTTCCAAGGCACTGCCTGAGCCTGGTGCGGCAGTGGTGTTGCAGAGAGCCCTCAAGAGTTTCAAGCTCTTCCCTGCGAGGAATGTGATGCTAAAATTGGTGGTTTCCTCCTGCCCGTGCTTCATCAGCGTAGGTGTTTTAATTGCACTGACGACCAAGTAAGTCTGCATCTTGTAAATCTTCCCACCGCAGTTCCCATGCCCCCTGCATCTTAAGCTTTCCTCGGGCTGAACAAAAGCCAAGAACTGATTCTTCTTCTTAGACTTTGCTGGTTTAAACTGCTTTTCAGCATGGTAGTTCTCTTTTAAAATCTCTTATTTTCTACAGGCTCGGTCCTCACCATCGATTATTGTAGCTCATTTTGTCCTGCTTTAAGACAGTAAAATAAAGGCCGCCATCCTTTCAGTCCACCTCCTCTATTTCTCTGGTTTGGTCACCAAATACCCGGGTACGTAGTAATCCCTCATCAGCCAGGTCACTTAGGTATTTGAAAGTATGTTACAGCCAAATCATGGTAGTGACATGAGGAGTTCTAATACATTTTCTCCAACTTTTGATGATCTCCAGTCATCTAGGATACTACGAATGAATCGTGGCCAGATCAGAAGACTGAATCAAAGAGCATCTCCTATCTCCCCTCGGCTTTTCGGTCATCCTTGATTGCTTAGGAAGCACAGCTGGATCACGACAAGAAGGAGAAACGGAGATGGGAGCGGTGGAGGTAAAACAAGGAGTCAGAACGCTGACAGAAAGAAATGCTGGCGGAAGAGCAGAGCAGCCAGGTCTGGTTTTACCTAATTAATTGTCTTCCAGCAAACATTGACTCTCTGTTAATGCCAACAGCCGCAGCTGGATGCAGGATGCTCGCGAGTGTATAAGGGCAGCTGGTTCTCCTTTGCCGTCTTTATTACAAAGACAGCATTCTTGCCTCTCCGAGACCCGCTGAGATCCTGAGTATGGCAACCGCAGGAGAATCAACCGCTGTTGACAACTGGCAGCTTGTAGCAGGACACAAAAACCTTCACTCCTTGGAGGTGGATGATTCAAGTAGCCTCCGTGATGTCTTATCTTGGGCTGAATCATCCACTGAGGGGGAAAAGAAACAGAGCCACAGATTTTATATCAGAAGCAGCTTTGAAAGTAATTCCAAGGGCTGTTGTGTAATTTGTCTGGGAAAATCCGTTAATGAGGCGTGAACATCCCTTACAGCTTCTGGTGCTGCTGAAATGAGAGGAGGCATATGAGGGGAACAAGGCTGCAGTTTATCAAACTCAGTGGTGCTTTTTGGCTATTATTAAGATCCCTTAAAACAAGTTTCCAAAGGTTTAAATTGTGTAGGAAGATAGACTTTTGGGTTTTTTTTTTTTAATCTGGTATATAGGAAAAAGAAAAATAAGCATTACCCCCTCTATTCATGATAAAAAGTCAAACTGAAAATATCAGCTAAATTTAGGACAATTGTTCTTTTGTGCAATAGATAGTCAGAAAAAAAAGAAATAATTACTGCACCATTCTGAATATAGTGGTTATATTTAAAAAGACACTAAACATTATTTATTAATCTCTCTTATGGTTACGTTTGTGAGGTGGTCAGCAGACAACATACAAAGCGACTTAAGTTTTGCTGAGATCAGGAGAGAACCTTTTCTTTCATGGATGACACCGTAAATGCGTAGAAGCACGGATGTCTTACTCCATGCGTTACCTAAAGGGAGGGAAATAAAAGGTGTTCGATCCAGTGTTTTGCAGGCATAGAATTCCAAGCTAGAAAGATGGGACATAGCAATCAGGTGATGTTCGGAACAAGAAGGGATGCAGTCTGGTGGCTCTTTAGTTTCTATGGTTACGTTCAACTGGAATTGCTGTAACTAGGTCAGATCGGAAGGTGTGGATGAAAACAAAGAAATTGGGAATCTGTAATGAGGGTTCAGAGAGAAGACTGTTGCTACACGGGAGAGCTCAATGTGGAGAGAGGCATTTTAATGTACATTTGTAACGTGTGTATATGAAGTCCCACACAGATGGATCTGTCTGGTTTAGCATTATTCGCTCTTTTAGCATTATTTGGTACTCTGTTTTATGAAGAATCATCTGCAGACCACCATCAAGCAGACACAGAACGTGATATACCCATGGTGACACCTTTCCCAGCCTCTGCCTGCACATCCCAGCAGCAGCAGCCATAGGAACAGAAGAGGCTGTGGCAGCTGAGAGGCGGGAGAGATGGAAGAGTGGGGGGGATTTGCCGAAAAGGGGAAACAAAACCAAGGGCAGGGAAGATCAGGCATCCTCAGCCCAGAAGTGAGGAGAAACAGGTTGTAAAAGTGGTTTGAGAAGCAGCAGCTTGGGTGTGAATTGCATTGCAGAGCCTACGCATCGTTCCTCTGTCAATGGCTCAGGTCCTTGGCCTTTTCTGCTTTCTCCAAATCTGGTTCATGATATCATTTTCCAGGTTGTGTCTTCGCCTGGCACGTAACATGGACTACCAAGCCTTCGTCCTTCCCATCGTGGGACAGCCGCTTGGTGCGTTGATCCTTTTCCCACGTTTCTCACCTCCCCAGTGCTGGACTCGTCATTCGCTGATGCGAATTCCGTGATGCTGTCCTCAGCCCGCCCCATCCTTCCTGCCCTCCCCCGTTTGATACCACCAGCGAATCTATATAACGGCGCGTTTATGCCGTTTCCCTGGTTGGAAGCGAAGGCATTTAAACAGCCCTGCCACCAGCACCCACACCTTGAGGAATACAGCTTGTTAACCGGCTACTTTTTGAGTGAGCCGAGATGATGAGGTCTACAGGGTGCCCCCAAATATGTCCCAAATAACTCCATCCTGTGCCTATGGCTGCACCAGCGGTATATTACAGCCTATAATTTATCACGGTCTGGACAGCGGGCGATGCCAGGCAGCTGCCTGTTGCGGGGGCCTCAAGCTTCCTCCTTTTCCGTGATTTCCACCCCCCAACCGCATCCCCGGGACGCCGCATCCCCGCGGCGCGGCGCGACTGCCCGCGGCGCCGCCGCCGGCGCTCCCCTCCCGGCCAGGGGGCGGGCGCAAAGGGGAGCGGGACCCAATAGGCGTGGGGGAATGGAGGGAGGGGCGTGGCTTGAGGGCGCGGGCAGCCAATGGGAGGGCTGGTTTTCATGAGGAGGTTGGGAAGGAGCGGTGAGGCCGAGGGGAGCCGAACCGAACCGAGCCGAGGGGCGCCGAACCCAGCCGAGCGGAGCCGAACGCAGCCGAGCGGAGCCGAGTTGAGCCGAACCGAGCTGAGGGGAGCCGAACCGAGCCGAAACAGTCATGGAGGAGCCGGCGGCCGGGCGGGCTCTGCGGCGCTTCACCTGGGAGGAGATCGGGGAGCGGAACGGGCGGGGGCCGGCGCCTCAGGAGCGGTGGCTGGTGATCGAGAGGAAGGTGTACGACATCAGCCACTTCTGCCGCCGGCACCCGGGGGGCTCCCGGGTGATCAGCCACTACGCCGGGCAGGACGCCACGGTGAGGGGCGGGAGGGCCGAGGGGGTCGGTCCCCGGCTCCTGCGAGGTGTCCCGGGGGTGGGAGGGGGATGCTCGGGGCAGGGACAGGCGCCGGGGGTCCCGGGTGGCTGTTTTTTCCAAATAGGGTGTCCGCAACCGGGCATAAATCGGGGGGGGGGAGGGAAACCCCCCAATAATCTTGCACATACGCATTAAATAAGAATATTCCTGTCTTTATACATCTCTAGTCATAGGCCAGAACGGACCAGAAACTCCCAAGGTATTGGTGGTGATACAGGTGTGTGTAGATAGACTTGGTTTTTGCATGTACACCAGCGCATTCGGCCGCCTCTAACTTTAAAATCCCAGTGCAGTGTTTGCAAGAGATGTCACCAGCCTGAAATATTACTGAAAGTCGTATTTCAGCCTTTTTTTTTTTTAAAAAAAAAAGCCATTCACGTCTGAATGCCAATGGTAATTACAAAGCGGAGCAAACGTTTTAATTGGCAGCAGGGTGCGGGATGAGTTTGTCATCTTCCTTCGTCTCCGTATGCTTTTCATGAAGGAAAACGCTTTTCCCCAGATGTAAGTATTTAGACCCAAGGGCGGGTACAGGATGGTGACGCTACCTCTAGATTGGGCTAAGTTTCAGTCCAGTTTTATCCCCGAGCTGAAAGGAACTTGAGTTCTAGTGCTTTCCTTCACTTCATCATGTGCGTATAACGCAAAGCTGACGATAATAAGTGGATTTGCGCGTACTTCCTGAGGTCAGGATGCGCACGTGCGTTTTCAAAGCCCCGTTGGCGTTGTGTGATCAGAAACGGGTCGGTCGCAGTGATCAGCACGTCGGGCTGAACACAGTTCGATGATCACATTGCAGCCAGCTGCATTATTTCGGCATTATCATCTGCGTCGCTGCTGGGTGCAACTGAACTGCTGACCGCTCAGGAACCCGAGCCAAGTAAATTCCAGTTTTTCTAATAGTTTTGTCCTGGAAATGAAAAGAATCAGGCTTCTTAAAAACTGGAGGAAAAAAAAAAAAGAAAGGAAAGTAGAGAAAGGACACTTTTAGTTTGTTGAATGCCACTAGAGTGTTCTGATTTCTAGAAGGTGCAATCAGCGGTCCCTTAACCTCCGGTTAGGATTGCATTGCCAGATTTTACAGCTTCTGTGGAAAGGATTGGTCTAAACGTGTGGTACCATCCTCCTCTGATCTGCCCATGTACTCCTCCCTATTTTTTTTCCTCTTCCAATGAGAACATGCAAATATACACTCCCCTCTCCCTCCTTTATTCACATAAGCCTGAGTGGAGAGGGTGCTACATCTGAAGTACAACAGGGCTGAGCCAGAGCTGGCAACATCAGCTGGTTTTTTTAACCCCTTTCTTGACTAGAGATCTCTTAAAAGGACAATTTGTTGTAAAAGCATGCAATGATGAGCTAGTAATGATAGTGCTGAACAGGGTATGGTGCAGGAGGCTTCCAAACTGATGCACAGTGGGCAAATACTGTCTCAGAAAAGGAAAAGCATCCTTAGGCTGAGGGAGATTGTAAAGTATATGCTAATTTGGTTACCAAAATATGAGAGAGAAATATACGAAAGGAGGTAAGTGGGAAATCTAAAGTAGGAAGTAGATGTCAAACTTCGATGTGTGCCCAGGGGCTTTGTAATCTAAATACAGTGATAGAATCTATAGTGATAACAATCACTGAGATTTTTTTTCACCTGGCTGCCACGGAGATTGACATTACATTTAAATGATAAAAGTAACTGATTTTCCCTGACAAGGATCTTTTGAATGGTAAAGAGGGGAAAAAAAGGCCTTATCACGGGACTCTTCAGAAACATGGAGGGGAACCAGATAGGGAAGAGGAGGCAGGTAGCAAGAAAACAGAAGATGTGGCATGGTGGGCACTGGGGATTGCCAAGGAAGCATGTTTGGAACAACGTGAGGCTTTTGAGAGACTGGTGTGGGTCACCAGAAGTTGCGATCACCTGTCTGTGTCCTGCTTGTCCCGTTATTTTTCCCAGTTCAGCTAGCTGATGCAGTTTTTGTGCTAACATTTTGTCCTTCTCCCTAGTCTGACTTTCATTTCAGGATATGGGAGCTGGGGAGAAAATAAGGTGGAAGCTAAAGACAAAACAGAGACAGAGTTGTTGGGATGATATATCTTGAGGTTCACCATGATAATAAATCTTCAGATTCAGAAGTAACAGGGGAGTGAGCCCATGTTTCTTGGTCACCTGTGCTTAACAGCATCCAGATACAAAATGATACAGAGAATTCAGCCTCGAATGATCATCTGTGGTGTGAAGAAAGCAGTAAGATTTGTGGCAGTAAAATCTGGTTCGGCCAGCTCCATTAGTTGGGTTGCTTTCTGCTGAATCCAGGATATCATGAAATATATTTCTTTTGCTGCCACCTGAACAATCGTTTTTCTTCATCCTGTTCCTATATCTGTATTTCAGGATCCTTTCGTAGCATTTCATCTTGACAAGACACTAGTGAGAAAGTACATGAGCCCACTCTTGATTGGGGAACTGGCACCAGATCAACCCAGCTTTGAGCCCAGCAAGAATGTAAGTATCTTAAAAACTTGGTATTTGGGTTGAAATAGTGCTATTTGACTTCTCTTACTGGCAGCCAGAATTCCCTGTACATAAAATGATAGGATCTCCCAGAATCACTGTGTTGGTCTGAAGCTTCCCCTTGACTTCGTGTCATTATTCGTAGTCTTAGTGAAGATTTGTCTCCAGGTGATCCTCAGCTTTTCCCCATTGCCACAGTAGCTCCTTGAGAGGGGGAACTGAACTCCTCTTTGGGTTCCTGAGGCATTTTCAGACCAGTAGATACTCTTGGATCTCTCCACAGAAAAAGCTGGTAGAAGATTTCCGTGAACTCCGTGCAACCGTCGAGAAGATGGGGCTTCTCAACCCCAACCGCATCTTTTTCATGCTTTATCTCTGTCACATCTTGGTGTTGGATATTGCAGCCTGGCTCACCATCTGGTATTTTGGAGCATCCACAGTGCCTTTCCTCTTCTCTGCAGTGCTTCTCGGCACTGTCCAGGTAAGCAGCTGGGCAAAAAAGAAGCCCAGAAACAACAAAAGCCAACCATTTGAGACTTAGAGGCTCATTGCCATAAGCACAGGAAGATCTGTGTGAAGATCTTTGTGGACTTCCCAAAATTTTGCTTCGCCCTGGGTTCCACCAAAGGGGCAAAATTACAGTGCCGCAGCATGCTGCTTTGGCGGAACAGGCTTTGGCCTGCTTTTTCCTTCCCATAGTCTGTCAAAGCTCTCCTTATTCCCAGCCTTCTTCATACAATGAAAGCCATGCTACGCTTCTGAGGTCCCCTGTGCCAGAACTCCAAGGCACTGTGCAGGGGCCAAGCCACCATGTTCCCATGGGAACTTGCAGCGAGTTAGAGGAGCGGGCAGAGCAGCTCTCAAAGCCCCAGCTATTTCTCCTGTGGCCAGATGATCCCCTTGGAATTACAAGTACTTGGAGGAGGCAGCAGCTCGCTGCTCCTTAAAGGAGACTTTGTTGCCGATTTCAGTGCAGTTTTGTAAGAGAATAAATGCTGTTTCTGAGCTCTATGGCTTTTTTTTTTTCTTTTTCCCCTGATTTCTTTCCTTCCTCATGAAAACGACTGTCTGGGACTAAAAGTCATTAGGCAAAGTCTGGACTGCACTTCTGTATAGTAAAAGAGAAGTGTTTGGATTGAGTCTCAGTCGTGGAAATGCTCTCGCTATCTAGGGGTGTGTTGGAAGGAGCGTGGGAGTGGGAGAAGGGAAAGCCCTTTTCTGATGCAGAGCCTCCTGACTCTTCTTTTTCCCCAGCAGCACTGTTGTTTTTTGGTTTTGTTTTGTTTGTTTGTTGTTGTTTGTTTTTTTTTTAATTCCAGGCGCAGGCTGGCTGGCTCCAGCATGATTTTGGACACCTTTCAGTCTTTAGCAAGTCCAAATGGAACCACTGGGTGCACAAGTTCGTGATCGGCCATCTGAAGGTGGGCATTCAGTGCTGAGAGGGACTGCTAGAGCCTTGCCTGGGATGCTCTGCAGTCAAAATCAATCTCGGTATAAGAAGAAAGCAAATACAAGGCACAACTGGGGAGGGAGGACTAAGGGCAGAAGATGCAACTTCTTTACGGCACTCTCTTCTCACCTGCAGGGAGCACCAGCCAGCTGGTGGAATCACCTCCACTTCCAACACCACGCTAAACCCAACTGCTTCCGAAAGGACCCTGACGTTAACATGCACCCCTTATTTTTTGCTTTGGGAAAAACACTCTCTGTAGAGGTGAGACCTGGTGAAGGCTGGGGGGTTACAGCACTAGGATTCAAATTTGGAAAGCTGCAGAGAGCTTGGAGACTAGCGACCAGTTGGTTTGGTCAATGAGCTGTCTCTGTAATTCCGGAATTTAGAGAAGGTACAGCTTGGCGTTAATGGCCTTTGAAAACAAGAAGATAAAAGAGCCTGACGCATCAGTAGCTTCCATATACTTAATGTTGCAACTGTTTCCTTAATGTGTTTTCACCTAATACAGTCTTGCTACGGGTTGATATTTTCCAAATTTATCCTGAATGTTTAAAACAAACCACCAAAACTGCTTCTGTAAAATGAGAAGTACACCCAGAAAACGGTTTGAGTTGAGCTGCTATTTTATATAGTGCTACTTTGCCTTCCACTAGTCTCTAATATTCCTTAGTAATACTTCACAATACTTCTGAGAATTTTTTATTCTTAAAATGTCAATAGAAGTTATTTTTGCTACGTTTTAAAATAAGAACAAAATATTTGTCACAATCCCAAGTTCATATTTCTCTGATGAGAGACTTGCAGTGGTATGAAGATAAGATTGCAAGTTGTTCTCTTTACCAGGATCAGCTTTGACTCGTTTTAGTGTTTTGGGAAATGAAGCAGCAGGTGACAAGCAAGGACTAACTGGAACATGTACAATTACTGATTAAAGAAGTTATTTCAGCAGTCTGTCTGAGAGTCGGTGTCAGACTGGGTCCCATCTGGAGTGCAACTCTATTCCTGATACAACTCTGAAGTTAATTGAACGGCTTTAGCATTTGCCAGTCCTTTTTTAAAAAAACAGTTACATAAATTCATAGTGTCACCTGGCTTGAATGCTCTGATTTGCATTGAAATGAAGGGAGGGCTGCTGTTTGAAATTGGTTTGGACATGTCCAGGGATATAGTGGAGTTCCTCAAGGAAGTCAGTGACAGGATCTGTCACGTTTGTACAGTGAGCACTGAAAAATTAGCAATCTCAGAGGGAAGACAATCTCTTCACTCCTGTTCCTGTGGACACAGTTTAGTGTCTAGGTGCACATTTCTCTACTTGGGAGGTTAATTGTAAGTAGGTGGGAGTTGTACACATCTTTACTAATAGTATCATAGGTTTTCCGTTTTTTCTGAGGCTACCAGGGCAGGGATCAGACCTTATCACAGCACTCATAGACTAAAGTCCCAGGGGATGGTGAAGCTGATGGCTTCGTGGAAGCTGGCATGGTTTGACAGGACATCTCTTTCAAAGGTTAGGAGGTATCTTAGTATGCATTTCTTCTAAAGCGTGGGTAGGAGCGTATGCACAGATGTCTTTAGCTGTCTTCACAGCCTGAGTAATTTGCTTATTTTAACAGCTTGGTGTACAAAAGAAGAAATTCATGCCTTATAACCACCAGCACAAGTACTTCTTCATCAGTGAGTACCCCTACCCTTTCGTAGTTCTGTGGACAGTGTTCACTCAGTCCCTTCCTTTTCCAGTCCATCTCACTGGGATAAAAGGGCATGGTTCATGTCTCTGCAATCTGTTTCTCCACTCTAGTTGGTCCCCCAGCTCTGGTGCCTCTTTACTTCCAGTGGTATATATTCTACTTTGTGATACAGCGGAAGCAGTGGGTGGTAAGTCAGCTCCAAGTTGCCAATGGTGACTTCTTGTTTTATGGATACGTTTCAGTGTGAGAAATTCCTAGAGGAACAGTGAGCTGTGTATCTGTGTGGCAAGGGGTGTGGGTATATGATCTGGGAAGTAATGTCTCTGATGTTCTGCCTCAGACCAGAAGTGCCTGGAAGCATCCCTGCTTCTGCAGAGTTGACGTTCATACAGAACTTGTCCTTCAGGTAGCGTGAGAGTCTAGTTTAAGGTAGAAGTGGTCGTTCTGGCCACTCTTTTTTGTTTTCCCAAAGCAATACAATAAAAACTTCTGGGCAAAGGAAAAGGGGAAAAGTAGAAAAAAATCAGGGGGGACTTGCAGGAGGATTCAGTGCAACTCCATTTTGCAAAATGATATATCAAAAATCAAGTAGCTTTCAGGTAGCCTGAAATCTGAATCTTCACAGTTCAGTGTGAAGTGGAATAGGGGATGTGTAGTAGACTTTCAGAATTGTTAGGAAGATAGTTTGTCAGGGGAAAATCTAGGACGTTGAGGAATAACATGGCTTTTAAATACTTTACTAAAAATGCAGAAAAAAAGGTTCTGTTCTCTGAGATGTGGGGGTTAGAGACAGGGCATCGTGCTGTTTTATTCTTGTATGGGAGGTAGAACAGTCAGGAGAAAATGAACATGAGGAAAAGAGGAGATTGCAAGAAATGTGAAGGGAAACAAAAAAAGATGAGGTGGAGGTAAACCTTTTTATTCTTTC
>NW_009648636.1:353236-355559 GCF_000708025.1 Charadrius vociferus
TTTCTTTCTCTTCAGCTCCAGAGGAAAACGTGATGCTTTACAGCATGTCCTCTGTAGTTCCTGCCCTGCACTGGGCTTATAAGACCAGGATAATTCCTGAGCACAGGAATGGCTGGGGAGTGGCTGTGTGTCAGTTCTATCAGTAGAAGATATGATGGGAGGTTTTAAGGGGAGTGCCATGTAGAGTGGATGGTAGATTCAGAATCCAGTAATTCTTCCTCTTAATGAAGTTTTATCTGTTCCCTATACTGCAGGACCTGGCCTGGATGCTGAGCTTCTACATCCGATTCTTTCTCACCTACTTGCCCTTACTGGGGGTGAAGGGTATCCTGGGGCTTCATCTGTTAGTCAGGTATCATTCAACTTGCAATTCCTCCATATTTTCTTTACCCAGTTTACATCGATCCTTCGTGTCAGCTTTTCTTCAGCCTTCTGGTTATCTTTCTCATCAGCTCCCTGTTCTTCTGTCTCCTTACACCTTTCAGCAAGGCAGAGGTTGTTGTCTGTCAGGCATGTGTCTTTAGAAGGTAGAAGGTGTATGTAGGCCTGATCTGCTGAGCAGATGTTTGGGGTTCCTGGTGTTCATTTTGTCAAGCAATTACTAGCTTGTATGTGTACAAGTGTTTGTACTGACTTGTTACCGCATCGGTGTGAGATCAGTGATGGTTTTGTGTGTGTTTATATGCACAGGTTTATAGAGAGTAACTGGTTTGTCTGGATTACACAAATGAATCACATCCCAATGCACATCGATTATGACAAGAATGTGGACTGGTTCTCTACCCAGGTAAGACCCTCTTTCCAGAGACCTGTGGCTTTGAAGCGGAGAAGTTCCAGTTCTGGGTGCGTAATGCCCAAGAGAGCTGATTGCAGAAGTGATGGGAACTAAGAGAGGAAAACATAAGCAGCTTGTCCTCACCGTGTGAAGCGAATGATTAGGGCAAAGAAAGAAGGTGCAGAAGTGGGATGGAGGCTTCAAATGCTGAGCAGAGATGCCTCAAGGAAAATAATTAGAGGTGCTACAATGTTCTTCAGATAGAGAGCTTTCTGTGCCTGAAGGATGCAAATCTCTTGTGTGCTCTGTTTTATTTTGGTTCTGAAGCCATTACACGCTTTTTTAAGTGAGGGAGGTGAAAGTCATAGTTGTTATGGTTTATCTCACTGGGGAAGTCAAGTCTGTTCTCGTAAATTACGTCCCTGACAATCGTATATCACAGCACGGCTGTCTCATGTTGACTGGAGATAGCTCTTGGAGTTGCTGTGTTCAGCCAGAAGGCGTGTGATGATTAGGAAGTTGTACCTGCTTACTTTTGTGTTTGGCACATGTAAGAGAAGAGGTATTCCTAAAACAACACCTAAACGTTACTGTTTTTTCTTTCAGCTCCAGGCAACCTGTAATGTTCATCAGTCCTTTTTCAATGACTGGTTTAGCGGACATCTGAACTTCCAAATTGAGCACCAGTGAGTTGAAGCATGGGTTGGGGATGTGAGGGAATTTCAAGGAGCGCTAGTTACACTAGGTCTGAAGAGCCTACAAGGTCCCTGTCTCTCTATCTGCTAATGCAAGAACAAAAGATAATGTGGGTAAATTTTATGCTTTTTGTAACGGGGATGGAATGGGAACTCCAAGTGATGGGTCAGAAATTTTTTTGGAGTGCCAGTGAGCACCAACACCACTTCAGATACGAGTAGCATGGCACAGGAATGAGAATTACCAGCCTCCTGCTTAGTACAGATACTGAGTGAAGTGACGTGAGAGGGACCACTACAGAGGACTAACGGCCATGAGCACGAGGGGAGATTGAGGCAGTCACAGACTTTGGCACAGAAGACGGGTAGGAATTCTGTGGGGTGATGACGGATGCCATTGAATGACCATATTCTTTTCCCGCAGCCTTTTTCCTACAATGCCTCGACACAACTACTGGAAGGTGGCCCCTTTGGTGAAGTCCCTGTGTGCCAAACACGGTATCGAGTACAAGTGCAAGCCCTTGCTCACCGCCTTTGCAGACATAGTGCAGTACGTATCAACCCGCTGCATTCCCTAAGTGAAAGGTTTTCCAGTATTACGGGGTGAGCAAGCGATGGACGTGGGAAGGGGAGGGGCAGCCAGCTTGGATCACAGAAGTTCTGTGAAGGGCTGTAGATAGTATAGATGAGTACAAAAGGGATTGGAAAACTGTTCTGCCATGGCACTGGTTTCGGTAGCCGCAGACAGAAGGTGTCAATAGGAATGACATAATGTCATTGAGCTCCTTTTCTTCAGCTCCGAAGAGTCAGAGGTCAGTAGGATGCCAGGTCTGACACTTCTGTCTCTGTGTAT
>NW_009648636.1:355595-397909 GCF_000708025.1 Charadrius vociferus
TCCTTTATCCTTCTTTCTTTCTTTCTTCCCCTCCTTGCCCCCAGATATTTCTTATTCCACTGAAAAGTCATGTGGCTCTCCTCTGCCATGGTTGCTCCTTTTGTTTTCATTCTAATTAAGTTGTTTGTTTTAGCCTTCCCGTCTTTGTCTGATGTAGCCCCAGTGGTTTGGTGGTTCTTCATCTTTCCAAGGAGCTGTAGTCTACATTGCCTTGCCTCTGAAGATCTCTGAGCAACCTGATCTAGTTGAAGATGTCCCTGCTTGTTGCAGGAGGGTTGCACTAGATGGCCTTTGAAGTCCTGTTCAACCCAAACCGTTCTATGATTCTATGATCTCCTTTGCTTACTATTGACGGGAATTCTTCCCGCAAGACTCTGTTCCCTGGACGCTGTATTTCATTACCTTGTTTCTAAGGAAATGTGGTTCTCTCTTGGCAGCTCTTTGAAAGATTCAGGGGAGCTGTGGCTTGATGCCTATCTACATAAATAAGAAGCCGTGGATTCTTACAGAGGAATTCCCCACCCTTGTTGCCTCCTGTGGTGATCACCATGAAGACACTGCACAGAGGAGAGCGATCTGGCTTAGCCAGAAATGGGGAGGTGGTGCCACTTAATTCCATTGATGAATGTGATTAATGTGATTTTTTTAAAAGATACGTTCCTTAAATTTTCTTGTACTTCTTTCATTCCTCTTCTCTGGTGCTGGGTTACAGGGAAAAGCTGAATGGAGGAGGTTATGTTCCACCAAGCTGGAGGCAGTGTTGGGACTGGGAACAGATTCCTTTCTGTCTGCTGACACTTCATTTGCTGAGTATATAGGAGGGAAGACTCTTATTTAACATAGGCTTTTGTGAGGTGGCTCTCATGAATGTAGTAAGAAAGTGGAGACAGTGTAAAATCAGAGAATGTGGGAGTTATTGAAATGTGGAAGCAATAAGGAATTGTGTAGGTACAGTGTTTTCAAATACCTATATGTAATTAACAATGGCGATAGAAGTGCCCAAAGCAAGGGGCAGTGGGGAGCACGTGAGAGCCCAAACCAATTTGTATGCATGTGGGTGAGGCAGAGAAGGTGCAGGCAGCAGTTCCGTAGGAATAAGCATGAGGGAAAAGATTTAGTTAGAGCCCTAATTTAGGTAGAGAAACAGGAAAGTGGAGGTTGTTCTCCAGGCGTATAAATGTGAGAGCTCGGCATGGCATATTCTGTGGGAGTGCTGCCCTCCGCTTCTTGTCTGTGGTGAAGGCCTCTGGGTTTTTTTCCCGTTCGCAGCCTCCCGTGGAGTCTCTGCAAGTGGTTTCCACGGTGCTGTACTTCTGAGTGTTATTGAACCCATTACTGAAAGTCAGAAAGGACAGAAATACGGCACATCCCTACTCGGGATCCCTGCAGTGGTGACTAAGGAAGGAAAAGGGTAATCGGTCTGTGGTCACCTGAAGCTTCACTCTTTTTCGAGTGATTTGTTAAGCAGAAAGAACTCGTGACTTCTGGCCCATGGAGCACGAGGTGTTCCTCTCTGAGCTGCAGGCAAATGTAATGAAGTTGTAAAAGTGTTAGGGGTCGGGGCACTGCTCAGATGAGTTTAACTTTTCAAGTGGCAGAAGTCAGCGGGCTGCATCCCCATAGGCAAACATCGGCCAATACATTGCTGGTCTTTCTCTGTTGGATGATGTACCTTCAAAACACACCCCAAGAGGACACGTACTACGTGATTTACTGGAATGGGAATTAGCCTTACTGCATTCCCTGACGCCTTTTCTTTTACCACGCCAACGTTACAGATGCCAAACAGAGTGTAGTATCTAGCACAGCATTGATGAAGACAGCTCCATCACCCTGTTACCTCAGTGGCTTAGTCTCCAGAAGGGATGGGTTGATTTTGAGGAAAATATGGTGCTTTTTCTGATCGACATCCAAAAAGAGGATGGCTTATGAGGGAATGGAAGAAATGCATCTTCCCCAGCCAAGAGTGCTGTTAAGCACAGAATAAAATTGTAACGGAAATAATAAAATAGTCATTAAATCATTGATACCCATTGATAAAGACCATAGAAAATGGGCCTTCATTACTCTTTTACCTTCTTTTTCCCTGCTGTTTCTTTCTCTTTTATTATTAGAACTGTTGATGGAGGAAAGTCTAATAATAAAATTCCTTGTATTACTGATTATTACTGTCATCAGAGTAAAATATGTCTGTGTAAGAGTCTGCACTCTCTAAAATGTGGAACAGATGCCTGCCCACAGCTGCAGAGGGAAAACTGGCACAAACCTCAGCATTTGGATTTCGGAGGAAGAGAATCAGCTTGTGTGAAGTGTACAGTATAAACAATTAACCTAAGTTAATCCTACCAAAAGAAAACCAGACAGCAGTTCTTCCTCCAGAATGAGGAGGAAAGGAGAAAAAAAACATCTATCCCTGACTTCTGAAAGTAGCATTAATTTGTCTGTAGGGAGGTACGCATGGTTGATGAAATGTAAGGACAGGCAGACAGCTCTTGGATGAAACTTCGGTGGCCCTGCCAAAAGTTCCCTCTGACCTTGGAGTGTTGACCCTAAGCCACAAAGGGCCAGAAGTCTTTTTCTGCTTGTCAGGAAAGCTTGTGAACATCTCAGCTTTGAAGGAAGTCTTCAAAAATCCTCTAGAGACGTTCCGTCTCCCTAACTTTGAGTTTCACAACTCTGAAGTTTGTCCATTGGGTAAAACCACACAGATTGTCCTGGCAGCAAGAATGCTTCCATCTCATGCGATGGCCATAATTGCCAGGTTTGCGAATAAAGTTCACTCCTCTCTTTCTGTGGCCTGGTGAACCTTTAATTCGGACATGCAAGTAGAATGGTTTCACCGGGCAAGAAAGGTACTCTTCCTCTTTTGTCAGGAGGGGTTTTCAATCATCTCTGATAAAAAAGGGAACAGCCTGAGTCTGGTTGCTGGATGCTGGTGCTGTAGCCACGGAGATGCTGTAGAATGCGCGTGCTTCCAATGTGTTTTGAAGGAAGACAGCCAGACTTCAGCTCAGTTCATGGGGCTTTGAAAGTACTTACCAGATGGATTGTGGCAAATGAGGTAAGTAGAAGAACCACCACTTGTAGCTCAAGTGGGCCATAAGTGTTCTGTAATGTTGAAGTGCTTGGTGTTGCCCAGTAAGTGGCTTTTTTTTTTTTTTTTTTTTTTTTTGAATGCTCAGAGTCAGAACATTCATTATTGGGATGCTTAATTTTGAAAATTCAACTAGATTTGAGCTACCCTCTGGGCTAGGAGTAACAGTTTTTAAGAGAATAATGGGTCTAAGTTCCCCTTTAGTGCCTAAGACTTTGACAACTCTTGTGTTTTCTCTGCCACAATGAAGAGGAAATGTCCACAATACGATAAACCGATTGCCCATCTAACGGGGAAAAGTAACGCATATGAGCTGGTTCATAGTCCTGAAGGGTAAGGCCGAAAGGGGGGACCTGAATCAGCATAAGCAGATGTGCTTACGTTGTGTTTGCTGGAAGTTCTCCAGGCGTATGCAGCTCAAGAGGAGAAATAAGATGTATGACAACTTCACTTTCTGTGGTTGCTCTGGGCTGTTGGTAGTCCGCAGTGGCAGATTACTCTGAGACTTCTACTATTTAAATTTTACAACAATATTCAATTGCACGTCCAAAACCCCTTTCGGGGTCTCTGAACGTGCATTGAGATACACCTTTTTTTGAACACCACCGGCCCCAAATTTGCCATTTAGCGGAAGTCCTTTGGCTTCACAATTCAGCCTTAAAACACGGAACCTGAATATGGTGAAATAGCCACAGGGTGGCAGTCGGGCATCGGAAGGGAAGGAGGACATCCAGCCTCACTGGGAGCTGCAGCGCGAGCGGTTAAAGGCTCCGGTCTTGCGATTATCCTACTTTTCTGTTCACTTAAAGGAAGTAAATATGAAATAAATGCACAGCTCAGAGCAACTTTTGGCTGATGGGAGCCTGCAACTCCTAAAACTCACTGACCAAAGGATTATATCCTGTGTCAGGTAAGACCGTGTTAAAGCAACCTTTGCCTGTAAGCAGGAGTAGCTCGTTGGGCCTTTTGGTTTTGGGTCTTTATTTTAGTTCAGCCTAAACGCTAGGAAATGAAAGGTACGCTACATATCCAGTCCAGTTTTAATAAACAGAAAAATTCATTCTCTCTGAAGCTGTCTGCGGTGGATCAGGTTATGAGGTAGGGGAGACTCATTAATCTTCCACTGTTGGTAATTGTTCAAAGCCAAGTGACCGCTAAGATGGTAGTTCTGAAGTTTTGTGTGTTGCGTTCACATATCCCGTACTCACGTGCTCTTTTTCTGCCATGGTTGTGGCAAGTTAGGCAATGAAGTATTTGAATTACACGGTGTAAGGAGAGATTTAATGAATAGGATAATTGTTAATAAAAAGCTTATTTAGGGTTATTTAGGGATGAAGACGGAGCATTTACACCCAAGGTGAAGCCTGTTAGCCTACAGCCTCTCCACGGGATTTGGGTGTCGGGGGAGGATATAGTCCCCAAAGACGTTCAAAGGAGAACAAATTCCTCAGGCATTTGCATGGGGTCTTAAAAACTGCAGTCAGGTTCCTAAGGCTTTGTGAAGCATTGGCACAGGCTGCCCAGGGAAGTGGTGGAATCACCATCCCTGGAGGGATTTAAAAGCTGGGTAGATGTGGTGCTGAGGGACATGGTTTAGTGGTGGTTTTGGCAGTGTTAGGCTGATGGTTGGACTCAATGATCTTCAAGGTCCCTTCCAACCTAGATGATTCTATGATTGATTCTATCCAGTTGAGAGTTGAGTGGAGTATCATTGGACAAAGAGGTGACTGCAGCCCAGAATAAATTACTTTTTTTTTTTTTCCAAATCAGGGAGGAACATTTTCAGCAATGGAGTAGCTGGAATTATAAAAACGTTAGGGCAATGTTAAAACAGTTACGGGTGATGGGGCAACTGGAAGAGGAAAATGCTGTAGTTTTCCCCTTCTCAACACCCACTTGTTTTGAATTATTGATGATCTGGACTTGCAATCCTTGCCCAATCCATGTGTGTGCTGGCTCCCATTATCCTGAATTCCTCAGGAGGTGAACTGTGGTTTTTATAGAATTTTCTCCATCTTTAGAAAAGAAGGAGAAATGAAGATGATTGTAGATCTGTACAGGATAGATAACAGATGCAGATGAGCCGCTCAGAAACAGGATGATTTGTCGCTTCCCAAGACTGGTTCTTTTATAAGGAATATAAAGAGATTTCTTAACAGATCAGGTGTAGAAGGCTAATGTATTAATGCAACACTACTCATGGGTGGGAAAAGAAAGAGGATTACATTATACTGGAAGAGAGTTCATTGGCATGAGTGTGGTTTCTGTGTGATTTACATCTGCTACAGAGACTCATATTAAGCGTTAAGAAAATGGTGGGGAATTTCTACAAAGAAAGTTTTGAAACAGCAATAAAAAAATAACGCATCGATGAGCGCTTATGTGAAAGGCTGATTATGATGGTGTCAGGCAAAATAGTTTGCAGTTTTGTAGAGTTGGAGGATCAAATGGCGCAGTGCTTTTTTTTCCAGGGAAATTGTCTTAAAAATGCACCACAATAAATTAAGTATCATCTAACAGTGCAGTTTTAATCGCATGAATGCTTGTCTAAGGACAAGTCTTTAGAACATGAAGTTTACGTGTGTCTGACACCTCCAGGAGATGTTCTAGGAATACAGTGGAGACATACTCAGCTGTGGTGAAAATTGCCCTTCCATTTTGGTTGCTGGAGGCTTCGTTTCCCCGGTTCTGCAATACAATGGTAGCAAACGCATGGTGCTTGCCAGCCAGCGATAAAGTCTTCCAGGTCTCATTGAGATGGGAAAACTGGAAAAGGTCTCGCCTGTTGAATGCAAAACAACATTTGATCCCCAGAGGCAAAGAAAGGTGAAGTGGAATCACTAATACAGAGGAAGCTGTTAGGCCATTTCCAAAGGTCTGAGTGATCCATAGCAGTCTACCTTGTCTTTGGTCACAAGGACTAGCTTGGCTCTTTGGGTTTTGCAGCTAATCCTTTGGGCTCTTGCCAGTTTGGTGATTTTTTTTTAATATATATGTATATATACCTTGGTGGGTTTTTTTTGAGGAGCAGTCCTGCATGCTTACAAAGAGCGCAGGAGCAATTCACTTTTCTACAACAAATTCATTTCCTCGCTTGTTGCAAGTAGATTTCTTCACCGAGTCATCCACCCCAAGAAACGAGGTCTCTCTGCGTCCTCAGAATCGTGGTCACTGTGTTTTGAACTATAGGTTATTGCTGTTAATGTATAAAAAGGAGGTCAGATGTTTTAAAATAGAAAAGTGCTTCACACAGCTCTAGTTGGTTTTAAGTAGGTTTGTAACTTGTCTGGTGCTCAAAAACCTACTTGATAGGTGAGCACGTGAGCAGAAGCACATGGCCTGATGCTTTCCCTGGAAAAACAGGAGCCTCTTAGCAGAAATTTTTTGCAACTGGTCCTTCCATTTTGGAACTCCTTTCTAGATCTGCTAGAAGCCAGGTTTCATACTGTTTTGCCTCTGCTGCCAGTACGGTATTTTTTCCATCTCCTTCTTCCCCCTTAGACATTTTGGGATGAACATGAGAGCTTCTAAAACAATCATTTAGATCCATAGCCAGATAGAATGATAGCTTCTTCTGACAAGAAATGCAAATGTCTTAACAATTGAGTCTGAATTCCTTTCCAGGATCATCTCGCAATCGGTTATGAAAAAGGAACAAGATGAAGTAATAAATAGTGGATGTTGCCCAAGTGAAAGAAAAGGCGAATGAAGATGCTGCCAATAAGCTCAGGTTATGTCTTGGTCAGTTTGAGGTTCTCTTTATTTGATTCTCTCTTATCCGCTCATCCAAGAGGAAGATCAGAAACACGTGACTTCATTTGAAACTAGAAAGCTACAAATATTTCTGTCTTGAGCAAATATTCCAAAGTTACCAAAATAGGGAAGTAAATGAGGGGCAAAGGCCTGCTGGCGTCTAATTCAGACTCCAGAACAGACATTCTGAGTAGCTGGTTCATATTATGGTCTATGTCTTATAGGTAACTTGTAGTTCTTGAAGAAAACTTTTCTTCTGAGAGAACAGCAACATCACTTTAACAAATATAGTCACCACCCATAACTGCTGTGAGGCAGAACATGTCAAGGCAGGGATAGACTGGGATAGATTCCTAAACTTCATGTCATCAGATGCCAGACTAGAGGCAGAACGTGTAGAATTTTTTTTTTTCTGAATATAAAAAAGAGAAAATTTGCAAAATTTTCACCATAGTTGTTGGAGACATGTGCAGAACTATAATCAATTTGACATTGCCTAAATCTACCTCAACAGAGAAAAGCCATAGTCAACAAGAACTCAGGAGTAAACACAAAGAACTGTAGAAATAGGAAAGGAATAGGGTGTAACTTCCATGTATTAACTCCAAACTGGAGAGTTACAAGGTTGCTTACAAGGATTGTAGGTATTTGCCTGATACTTGAATATTTTTCTGCTGCTTGACCATTTTCCTTTATCAACCAGACATTCATGTACAGATCTGGAGCATCCTTCATCCTTTGAAATGGGCCACCATCAAGACTACCCTGATGCTGAAAACCTGTGAGGCCGTGCAGGGATCCGATGAAAGCACTCTGCACTGGCAATTCCTTCTCTTAAATATTTTTGTACTTTTAACAAAGAAGGGCGTATGTTCTTGTTCATAGAACCAAACTCCAATTGGAGTCTTCTTGCAGGCAACTCTTGACCTGTGCCGAGCTGTATGTCAGCCCTCGTAGACGTACAAACACGCTGCTCACCTGCGTCTGAAAGCACTTCATGCTTCCCTTGGTTTCAGAGAGGTGCAGCTGATTTCCCTCATTAGACAATGATGGTTCTTACAAAAAAAATAAAAATAAATTAATTTAAAGCAAAACAAGTGCAACAGAAAAATATCAAGTAGTTGGCATTTCTGCAGTCTGGGTTCCCTGGGTCCTGACCATGCTGGACCTCTGCCCTTGCGCATTTGCCGCGTACCATGGAATATCTAGAAATGGGTCCACCACTCCTTCCCTTTTTGTCTGAAATGGTGGAGTAGCTTGTGGCTGAAAGTTATGATCTGCCACCAGAGAGAAAAGAACTGGCAGGTGGGAGTGTGTGTGCAGCCACATCAGAGCTACGTGCCCCAGCTTAGCTACACTGGGCTTGAGCTGCTTTTATTTAAGAGCAAAGTTGGAAAAATGAAAGAAGCTAATCATTGCAGTCAGCCAGAGTGAGGGGATCTGACATGAGTATGGAGAAGTCTTAAAGTAGAATAGCTTTAAGGGACTTACGTCTTTAGGAAGGAGGGGAGAAACAAACTCAGCAGAGCATTTTGGATTGATAAGGAACTACCTATGAGGCGGATTGGGAATGCAAAGAATAGAGAAAAGGTCACGGAAGTGCAAGTAGGAATTGATAAAGTGTCAAAGAAAATTAAACTTTGCAAAAGAAATGTAAGCAAGTGGCAAAATCTTCTTCAGCCGTATAAATGAAAAACATGAGGGACTTCCTTGTGGAGAGGGTAGGATGTAGAAGTTTGAGGTTGATGCACATCTCTGAGTCAAAATGTGTGTGTTGCCCTGCTAGGAATACACACCGCAATATGTGTCTGAGGAAGGACGGTGTAGGAGGCAGGTGGTGAAGGCCAGAGAATTGAATTATTGTTGAAGAGTGCAGGAGGCAAGTTGTTGCAGGATCCCTGCCTCGTATGCTGCAGAAGTTGGAAGGTGGCCCAAGACCCACAAGAAGGACAGAAGGAGGAAGGTGCTCTGTGTGTAGGCTGTAGAACCACCATGGGTGTTTTAATCCTTGCTTATGCCACGTTGTTCCTAATTGCTGTTGCACAAGTTGTCTATTAACAAAACTTTTCAAGCATGGTCACCTTTTGTGGAGTTTTTCTTCTGTGGATGCACAATTTCAGAGAGCCAGAGCATTCAGAAGTGTGGCTGTCATCAGTGGCTGCACTCCACCGAACACAGAAAATGCTACAAAAATGCTGACTAGTCTGAAAAAAACAACCCCAAATATATGACAGTGGGAGAAGAAATTGGGTTTGTTACAGGCATTTGACAAGTTTAGCTTGAATCACGCTGTGTCTCATTTCTTCTTTTTAACAATATGTAATGCTACCCGTGTGCTTGAGAGAGGGGCTTTTAAAATTCAAATTTAAATTCAAATTTAAAGTTAAATTCAAATTAATAATTTTTAAATTTAGATCAGCTGAATTTAGATCTTACAGCCACAGAAGAGCCCCTGGGGTTCTGACTTTTGCGAAGTCGGAGGATGTGAAGGGTGTATCTCATAGGAACTGCAGGTTAACTGAGACACACAAAACAGAGAAGTACGTGGTGATTGTTGAAGAGATTGATATCGGCCCTGTTTAAAAAGAATTTGGGGTGTGTAGTTGCAGGTGATGTGTGTATGAGAAGGTCACATCGGAATTGCGATAGCAAATTGTGTCAAGTTTTACAGCTTCGTTGGGCAGCGTTGCAGCATCTGCTGCGTAGGGCTTTTGGTAACTTACTCAGAAGTACAAGAAATTTATATAATACAGTTCACTGTCTTAGTGCAACTTATTGTACCGTGGGGAGTTTTAGACCAGAAGGTCCACAGTGCTTATTACAGAACCTAATTTTACACCTCGTTATAATTAACATGGCATCCATCTTGGTTTTTTATTGTTTACCCATAAAATGCAACCCAAAGCTAGGAGGGACAGCAAAGTATGCCACCACCTGAGTGGTAGTATCTCACATGCGTTTTCTTCTCTTTTGCAAAGGATATAATAATGATTGTTTTCACAGAGGAAAAATCCCATGTGTTAGCTTCCTACTGATATCTGGATTAAGGAATGAAACAAAGTTAATAGGGACTTCGAATATCTGAGCAAACTAAACCCCTCAAGGAAGTGGAGAGGAGAGGGCCTCTGTTGCAAACGTAACTCTGTGCCCTACAAAAAAGCACTTGGTTTTGCTTTTGGTTTCTCTTCCCATTTCTGAAAGTATGCGATGAAAAGTACAGGATGAAAAGTAGCCCCAGCTGAGATACAGGGTCATGTCTCATTAATTCAGAATATACTAAACAAAGGAAAACCTGGTCCTTTTCCCTCCTGACTGACGTGGTGTCTTTTAATGTTCTCATCAAGCAAGTAATTACTGGACTGTTTTTTTCTCCCAAACATTTCTTCAAAACAAAATTTTGCACTCTGCAAAAGTTATTGTCCCTTGAAAAGATTTCAGGAGATGCTTCAGAATGTAGCCTTGTCCTGAGTTACGGATTCCCAATTAAGTTTTGTGCTGGAGAGAAAATAATTTTAATGCTTTTGGTTTCCTTTGCTGTCTGGAAAAAGACACGTCATAGAAGAGAGTCTTGAATGAAGATCCATGAAATCCAAGAAGGAACACAGTCTCTGTCTACAGGAGTGGGAGCAGATGGGTGCGGGTCGGAGCCACTTTAGGGCAGAGCATCCACGAGTCCTCCACAAAGGCAAGGTGCTGTTCCAGCTCGGCTTCAGACCAGCCAGGACAGGACAAAGACACTCAGGTATGCCTACATAGGTAAGTGCGGCTGTAGTTGTAGATGCTTCCCTCCAAGGTCACATTTCTCAAACTCTCTGTACTGTTAACATCTAACCCTGGAGACACATACAACCCATAGCTGTCTGTCTTATATCTATGTTCTCCTTCTGGGTGAGACTGTACAGCTCGTAAAGTAGCTGATGTTCTTCATCCAGCCTTGCCCAGGAGCCTCGCTTGGTAGGGATTCTCACAGCACGTGTGACAAGCTCCATATGAAATTTAGTTTTCGTAGAAAAGGTGGTGAAAAGAATCAGAGGTGCCATCCTGTATGACCAAATTGCTCAGAACTTGGAGGACTTCTCTAGAACACGATATTTTCCTAGAAGCAAGATGCTTCAGTGTATTGCAGTACTAGATTTTTTTTTTTTCTGGACCACTCTGTGCTGTGCCAGTTTATCTCCAGTGGATTAAGTGCAAACATTTATGCAAACATTTACATGATACTGGATAAAAAAGTTGATGCAATAGCTACCAGTTCCACAGTCATGTACCGGCTTTCTGGAAATCTGGAAAACTGTGGGAAGTGCCTGTGCAAGGAGACTCTTAGTCACAAAAACAGTGAAATGAAAGAGTTCTGTGCACGTGTACTACCTCCCAGATGCATATGACAAGGATTTTGGCAGGTGTGTGGGTAGTTGTTGCAGAACACTGAGTATGGTGTAAATTCACGTTAACTGATTTCTCAACAGTTTCCCTGGGTGAGCATGACTGTGGCTTTCACTATCTATCTGGGCTTTTCCATGCGACTCCGAAATTTGTTTGGTGACCTGGATAATATCGACAGAGACAGCTTCTGCTTTCAGATCGGGAAAGGACTTGTTCGAGGCTTTTTAATGTAATGTAATGTAATATCGATGGGCATTACAGGGCTCTCTGGATGGGAACTGATGCTAAATAAATTCAGACATGAAATACTGTGCACACTGTTAGTAGGGAGGACAATTACCTTTGAGTTCCCCAACTTAATTTGTCTAAATAACAACAGTGGGTTGGTGGATACTGGCACCCACCGTGTGTGTTAACAGTGACAGTCAGGATTACTGACTCTGTGTGTATAGGCAGAGACATCCCGTATTTTTTCACTCTGATATGTTCTTGCCTCTGTATTCCCCAGCTCCTTGTAGACCACAATCTAAACGCACATCTTTATCTACTTCTTTTTGGGTAGCTGTTACATTTGCAAGTCTGCATATCTGACAATGGGAAGGTTTCTTGTACTTTCAGCCAGCTATGGAGTCGCTTGAATTTTTTTTGCATGTATCTAAAAAACACACATATGCAGAAATTTGCAACAACTACTGCATATTTTATTACCACCACCTCAAGGACTGAACATGATTTATGTAAGACTCTACACATATTCCACGCTAGAATATGAACACATTGTTACTGTGGACACTCTTAAATTTTATTTAGAGCAAGAGAAAGGGTTACAAAATGCAATCTGATAGCATGGTAGAAATTATTCCTCCCTTTTTTTTTTTTTATCGCTGCCTTCTAGTGAGTACCAATAGTCACATTTCTCTTTTACCTAGGGTGGTTCAACCATTGCCACATGCCAGGAACTTTAAACGGTTGTTTTGGGCTTGACTGATTAATTTGCAAGATGCTACACGATTTGAAGAACTAGAATTGCATAATTTATAGTTGTGTGTCAGCCAGAAGCGCTGCCCACTCCACGCAGGGCTGAGGGCAAGGCAGGTGTCTGCCATGTGAGATTTCAGCTGCCTCTATCCAACAGTTTTTTGGGCTACTGTTAATTCTCTGGGAAACTAAAGGAAGACAAACCCCAAGACTTTGTTTGGCCAACGTTTGGCCAAACATTTGCCACTGTGTTTGCAGTCAGACTTGAACAGAGTTCGACAAGATCATTGTAAGCTGAGAAGCTCCATGGTCACTTATATCACAAATACCCTGCAAACTCCGTTTCAGAGTCCCTTAAGGGCAAACTCTTCAATATAAAGTGATTCTATATAATTTAAATTGTGCCTTTCTCCTGATGCAGAGGCCTATCAGATCATCTCTGTTTTGACCAGCTCTCGCCAAGACTTCCCACGTGCCATCTGCTTGGGAGACGGGGAACGCAGCCGTTTCACCTCACCCTGCTGAGGTACGTCGGTCAAGAACAGAGTTTGGCTTTCTTGTCTCTCTCTCCTCCGTGAAATCTGCAACTTCAGCTGGGTTTTTTTTCAGTCCTTCTGAGAACCAGGAGCTCATCCCAACCACCACTTTTCTTTGAATCACAGTTGGTGAATTGTCTGTGGAACTCAGCGTCACAAGAGAGTTGAGACCTAGAACTTGTTAGGTTTTGGGCAGGGACTGGGCATTGCTGTAGACCATGTTTGTGGTTATAAACATAATACATTTATAAACATAAATACCAAGTTTGGGGTAAGGTGGAAAACTCATGATTTGGGATTCAGCTCAGTATTGCATTATAAAGAGACAGGATGCAAACCTGATGGGGACAGACTGTACCATATCTGCCTACTGCTGGTACCTTCCTCAAAAGCACCCAAGGCTAGTAATTTTGGATTGAAAAAAATAAAAATACACGATTAAGAGAATCCTAAATCTGAAGTAGGGCAATACTTCATCTATGTGGGCTTGGTTTTTTCTGGGTCACCTGTGAAATTGATGTGACTTCATGGGAAACGTGGCATTGCCTTCTCTTTCCTATTTATTACAACTGAGAACTCTCGACCTCTTTGCTGCATAGCAGATCCTCTCGGAACAGCAGAGATATTTAGACTTTGGCTCTACAAGACTAATATTTAAGTACGGTTAATTATGTAAACAGCGCCTTTAAACATAGTTTTAGAAACTTATAATCTACAGCCAAACTTGGTGTTAACAGTTGTTGTTTTTATTACTGTTATTCTCAACCCCCGAAATCTTTTAATGTCTGTTGTTATGAATTAATTACTTAAACAATGAGATTATTTAATGATTGGAGTATACACAGAAAACTCTGAAAGCAACCATATGCAAAGTGTTGCCAATGTGCAAGCTAAATTAACTGGAGATGAATGTTTTCTTGATGTGTTCTTTCTTTACTCTCATCTGGTGGTATTTTGATCAAGAATGCTTTTAGCTAAGGAAGGCACGTGAATGCAGCCTGCTGGGGTCAACACAGAAAATTTCAAAGACCGACGACAACCTGAAGTTTGGGTAGCGACGAGACCGTTAGAGATGCCTCGCGGAGAGATTGCAGACCTTGGAGCACTCTGCTGTTTTCACTCTGCTAGTGTACGAGCTGGCTCTGTGCCTCGAAGGCAGGAATTACAGTTGAATGAGAGCTGTTAGCAAACATACTTAATAGCAGCTTTTGGCTCTCCCCACAAGCGCCTCTACAGCTTTGCGTTTCGGCGCTGTATGACATGATAAAGCCCCACTGTATGGTAAATGCGGGATTTCCTGACATTAACGACTGATTAAATTATTACAGGATGCTGACAGCGCTTCAGTTTTCGAAGAAGGCCACCGAACATTTGCTGCAGAAAAGCTGCCCACAGCCTTGCTCAGATTTCTCTTCTGGCCGACCCCCATATTGACTCAGCAGGGTGGAAGCAAGTTAACAGCTTACCTTATCCAGGTCCTAACGCTCTATGAAGGTGCTCACTGAATAGTCCTTTCTGTCATTTTGCCATCCTATTTAACTGAACAACAGATAATCTTCCTAAGTTTTTCTATTTATGCATATTTTTATTCAGTGAAGTAGCCTACAGCTCTCAGGAGTCATCAGACCTTCCAAAGACAACTCAGGAAGGACAAGAAGGAACAGGGCTTTTATTCAAGGGTGTGTCGAAGTGCCTGGTGTGAACAGAGAAGAGGAGGGAGCTGTGGAAGGGTGTGTTTGGATGAGAGGAACCAACCAGCCCCAGAAGCACAGGGAGTGGCTCGGAGTGGGACTGTATAACGGGCAGGCGGAGATGGTTCACCCTCTGCCTCCACACAAGTGCTGCAAAGCTTAGACTAGTGAATCTCAGTGCTGACTGTGCATCTACCAGCACAGATGGCTCCACAGACTGGCTCCACTGAAAAGAAGACGCGACCTGTGTCAGCCTTTCTACAGCTTTTCACTTGGGAAGAGATCAGAATCCACAATGGCCAAGGTCAGGAGCAATGGCTGGTGATTGACAGGAAGGTTTACGATGTCAGCAAGTTTTCCAAACGACACCCCGGAGGCAGCCGAGTTATTAGCCACTATGCTGGGCAAGATGCTACGGTAAGATCGAGGAGGACAGTAGAGGAAGGTGGTTCCAGTGTAAGGGCAGGATGACGTGGTGGGACTCCAGTGGAGAGTGCCTGTGGTAATTGGCACTGTGCTTGACCAGATAATGCAGTGGACACATCTGTGCCATCTGTAACCCTTCTGGTTACCTTCAGGGTCGGTTACCTGCTATGCAAATTGTAAAGCTCTGGTTTGGTTCATCACACCCGGCTGTAAACAAAGCAATATCCATGCGGGTTGTCTTGCCACCAGGCATGACCAGGCAAGCTGTCTTCCAGATGCCTGAAAAGTGTCTCTGTTGCAGCAGCGGGGAAGGAGAGGGGGTCGGAAGCAATATTCTTGGTGCGTATTTTTACTTTAAAACCTGCTCTTTTGGCATAACATGGATGTGATCCATCATAAGCAAATGATAATCAAAGACAGAGCAAGGGTAGATAGGTAAGATAGATAAGGAGGAGGTAATATCCAAACATAAAGTAATTTTGGGGGCAGCGAAGCAAGAGAAAGGGGTTCTCAAAGAAATGACTATTTTGTATGGGCAAGTGGAGGAGAAGAGAGTCTTGAGCAAAAAGGCTCTTTCAAAGAAGCAGGAAAAAGAAATAAAATACAGGCAAAATGGCTGAGAAAGCAGGAGAATGACATTTGGCTGCAGAAGAGGAGGGACAATTCTACAAATAATCACTGTTTGAAAATAGATTTTCCAGAGGTTCCTGCAAAATTCTTTGATTTAGAGGATTTCTCTGAAATAATTTACTGCTTGTTGACAGAAATAACTTTATTTCTCTAAAATAAATTGTTGCTCTTTGACAGAAATAATAATTCTAAGCAGATCTCGCAGACTGTTTGCTGAAAGTAGATCCTGTCTTTCTGAATAGTCAGAAATAAGCACGTTAGGAACACGACCAGGAGTAGGGCTTAAACTTGTGTTGTGGGAGACCCAGATTTAATTCTTGTCACGACAAGACTTTTTGACTTGAAGAAAGTTGCCTAGCCTGTCTTAATTCCTCGGGTTTCAGTTTGTAAAATGGGATAGCGCTTCCTATCTCGTGGCCCGGGTGGGTCGGATCAGTTATTTTTCACGTCTCATTCCTTACACCCTGCTTCAAACTGAGGCAGAAAAATGCCTGGTGTTCTCCAATGAAGAAAAAGAAGGCTTCCGAGTCTTGTTGGTTTTATTCTCTAGCTCACTGACAGGCAGGGAGACCTTGATTTAAGGAGAGGGTTGCGTGTCCATCGTGCAGCACCTGCATGCCGTGGTGCGAGATGGCAGAGTGCTGCACCAAGAGCGAAGAGAAGAAGGGGCACTAGTCCTGCCCACCACCCCAAGCCAGCCCAGAGACCTCCGTAGTCTGGTGCCAGCTCCGGCTGTTGCCATTGCCGGCCTTTTACAAAAGGAGTCGAGGAATACAGAATGCATGGAATGATTTGTCCCCAAGCTATGTCCTCCCAGCTTCTGCAGCCACCAGTGTAAGGACTTGCATTTAAATGATTACGCTCTGTAGGCACTCGGGGGTGAGTTGGTCTGGTATGAAGGAGGTTAAAGAATGACCTTTGATCTGACTTTTATTTATTACTACAATAATATTACAATCTGTTTTTCCTCATTATTACTTTTGAACCTTTTACACCTACTTCCTTGCATTATTGTGTTATGAAAACGGTGAATAAATTTTCCATCATTTTCTCAATCCTACTTACGGGTTTTTAAAACTCTTTAACTTGTTACCTCTTTTCCAAGGAAGCCTTCTAGTATGAAAGCTTTTCCAGAACTCTGCTCATCCTTTTTTTGCTACGTATATTTATACTACATCCCTTTGAAGGCAGAAGGACCAGAACTACATGCAGTAGTCAAGATTGTGTGTACACTGCGGATCTATGTTGCGTTATAATGACATTCTTCTGCCTTGCTCTTGATTTTTATTCCACTAATCTTTATCCTTCTTTTTGCTTTTTAAATGCTGCTATGTTCATATATTTTGAGAAATACACACTTTCACAGAAAAGCAGGACTGCAAGATGTCTCAAAAGATCGTTGGGTAGATGACTTTGCCTAAAGCCAGGATCCAGGATTTTTTCCCAAGTACTCTTGACTACTCTAGAGCTCATAATTATATAGATATGGTGAGAATTATCTTCTTCTAGAGCTCATAATTGTGTATAAATGGTGAGAATTATCTTTCTCTGTGTGCATTACTTTGTAAATATAGACAATATGCATCGCAGAACACTACGTTGATGTCAAACGTTGGAGGTTAGGTGCACTGCAGATGGTAGTCCTTAAAGATAATCTCTCATAAGATGATAATCAGGGCCTAAGATCAGGGAGGAGAAAGGACAGGTTGTGGGACTGAAAGGGTTGTGTTTCTGTGATAAGAATCTGTGATATCGATACTGTGGATGGGAAGTTCTGCTTAAAAAGATTGTGGCTCCTGTTTCTAAGTTGCAGTATAGATCCTTACAGCTTGACTCAGTTTTAGAATTCCTGGCAAGAGGGAGCTACACAAAACTATTTAAAAAACTGTAGGATGAGGGGCGCAGAATCATAATGGAAAGATTTCCCCAGTCCTCTGGGTCTGGACAGAGTTACTCATTTGTCACTGTGACAAAGGACCACTGGCTATCTGTAGAAAGCTCATCTGTTCAAAAAGTCACCTCGCTCTGACTTCTTCTAGACTGAAGTACTCAGAGACAGACTGTCTCTAAACAAGAGACCCCTGAGGAATGCCAGACTGCACAAGGGATGTCCTCTGTCCTCTTTCAGGGACTTAATCCTGACCAGATGTGTGCAGAATTCTTTTGTGTCATGATGACGGACGTTGATTTTCAGACCCAAAATCAGCAAGTACCTGGCTGCTCAGACACTAAGGGATTTGTTATATCTATTCTTTCTGGAAGACAAAAGAGTATGGTCAGCCTCTTTACCTTTCTTCTGGAAAATTCACTGAGGACATGAGCTAAAGAAGATATTTGGTTTATCTGGCATTTCATCCCTTATTCCGTACTTTATATTTGATTTCGAAACTGGTATTTTAAATGGTTTTTGGACAGACCTGTTTGTGTCACTGGTGTTACCCAGTACCCCAAAACATCAATCAGTCTCAAACCTTACAGGGAACTGTAAGAGATACCCAGTTGGTCCTGCTGCGTATGGAGCCTGTATTTCCTATGGCCCTAGTGTAAGAAAGACAGGATTTTAAAAACATCGTCTAAGCACCGCAAAGACACACCTCATTCATTGACATGTTTTCCTGCTCCCGCGTCCCATCCATAGGGCAGGGCTGCTGGCTGGAGCCTTCTAGGGAAGGACCGTGCTGAAATAAGCAGATGAAAGAGCATGTTTCCCTCTGCAAAGGGTTTTTCATCAAACACTTTCATGTTTATTACCAGCCTCGCCCAAGTACTTTTATGAAATCTAGTTTCTTGAAACTCCTCCAGCTTCCTTGGGCCAAGCTCCAGCTGATGGCAAAGGACTACGGGAGCAACCAAAGGGGCAACAATCCAAAAGTCTCTGGACAAAGGAAACTGGATTATGTCTTACATCGAAGAACTGGAAAAAGTAGAGGCTCAGCACTTGGTGTTCAGTCGCATACCCTTTCTTACCCCCTTCCTTTGTGTGTTTCTCAGGATGCCTTTGTAGCATTTCACAGTGACAAGTCTCTGGTGAAAAAATACTTGAAATCTCTGCTGATTGGGGAGTTGGCGCCAGATCAACCCAGCTTCGAGTCTAATAAAAAAGTGAGTGTACCAAATTCCAGCTGTGGGGATGGCTTGGGGTTCAGCATGGGAGGAGAAGGAAAATGAAAGCAGAAATAATTTCCGAAGCAGCACGCCTGACGCTGCGCCGTAGGCTGGGTGGTGGGGAGGCAGCCGGCGGTAGTCATGCATGGAAACATGCACTGGCCCAGAGCCACTAAATCCATACCTGGGTGTAAGGAACGAGCCCCAGAGCCCAAAATTCTGCTCAGTCCTTCCCGCTGCGACGTCTCCGTTAACAGAGCCTGTCAGCAACTTCTTTTCCTCTGTCAAAGCAAAGCCAAGATCTGTTGATCTCAGGCTCTTTTTGGCACAGAGACCCCTCTGATAGGATATCTCCATTGACTTCGGTGGCTGCTTTGGGATTCCTGGGTCTGCTATGTTACATTTTCAAAGTAGACAGTGCATTAATATTCACTTTACCCACAGAAATCACTTTTAGAGGATTTTCGTGAGCTGCGCTGCACTATTGAGAAGATGGGACTTCTGAAGCCAAATTACACCTTTTTCTTCCTGATTTTCCTTCACCTCCTGGTACTGGATGCTGCATCCTGGCTCGTGGTCTGGTACTTTGGGATATCCTTAGTGCCTTTCCTGGTCGGCATGGCGTTCTTCACCATTGCTCAGGTAAACTGCTGACAGCGGTTCAACGCTGCAGACGTGTTTGGTTCTTCCAGATGGAGAGGATAGATGAAATGCTCATACCCCAGTCATCGCTCTACTGCCTCTTCTTAGATCCTGTAATGAGGCTGAAGACAACAAGGACGTTCCACGTCACAATTTTTGTTGCCTCCAGTAATTCTCGTTCTGCTGATAGGCTGCTCGCTAGGGTTGGTGGGGTGTTGCGGAGCTGGCAGTTTCACAAGATGGGTTGAGCTGATCTAAACACTTACCACAGCAAAAGAGCGAATATTTCATACTCAGCTCCACTTTTGGCTCCGTGTTCCTTCTCTTCACTGTCTCACGGCTCTGGTGTTTGTTGGGTCCTTTACGGGCCAATTACACTTACTAGCCCTGAATAGTTTTCTGCTGGATTAGTAAACTGAATCATGGAAGGGCACGATACATGTCAGGGTTGGTGTAGGGAAAAAACAGGACTTTGTGGCCCTTAGATGGGAGAAATTGGAGGGTGAGGGGAGGAAGAAAGCAAGATTTTCTTAGTAGCGCTGAAACCTTAGGTTTGCTCAGGCATTCATGGACAAGTGTAAAGTAATTAATTTTTTAAAATAATCTGTCCTATTTGTCTAATATCTGCTAAGGTAGATACTCCACAAAGAGCATTCTTGTATTTCTATGGGCATATGAAACGCAACGAAGCTATGCATTTATTTTTGCACTTTCTTGCTGTTTACTTGGAAATTATGTATTTGCGATGGGAGCAAAAGACTTCCACGCTGTAACAGTCACGTTAATTGTAATGATGCTGTGCCGCTTTCCCTTTAGCTGCCACAATACAACCTATATCTGGTATTGAGCAGCTTTAGTGGGCAGTAGCCTGGAAGGGAGTTCTCAGCACTGAGCACGTAAGAGAGCAGGTAGAGTTTCTTCCCAAAACCAGAAGGAAGGTGCACTCACCCTACAAAGTCACAGAGACTCCCAAGGCAAATGAATGCAATGCTGCTGCGATTCTGTTTCCTCAGTGACCCTTCTTGTCTTCCAGATCCAGATGGGCTGGTTCCAACACGATCTGGGGCACTGCTCTGTCTTCAGGAAGCCTAAATGGAATCGACTTCTGCAGATCGTTGTGATAAATGTTCTGAAGGTAATTGCCTTATTGTGGGAATATTCTCTGGGGCTAATCTGGAGTAAGCAACTACTGGGAGTGTCCCTACGCTCAGGCAATACCACCTTTGAGGGAAGTGTAGTGCAGCCATCAATAATAGGTGGATAAATAGGGTTGTAATTGTTGATATTCTTCTAGTTTTAATCCCTGGTCTTCAACTTTTCCTGCAGGGGTTACCTGCCAGCTGGTGGAATCACCTGCACAACCAGCACCATGCCAAACCCAACTGCTTCCGCAAAGACCCCGACCTCAACATGCACCCTCTCCTCTTCAGCTTGGGAAAGACACTCTCCGTGGAGGTGAGCATGGGGGTGGCTGGAGAAGCAAAGGTTGCAAAGACAGAGATCTGTAGAGTGAGGTATAACTGTAACCCAGGTCGTGCCTTCCTGCGTAAACTCATGATAATTTCCAAAGCGTTCCAAGGTTTGAGAGTCTCATGTACTGACTGGTTATGATGATGCTTAGGCACCAGCTCCTGAGAAGCCAAGTCTTAAAATCAGTGCTTATGTTCGCTGTGTTGCTAGAAGAGCAGGGTACGCACCTCGAGGGCGGGCCAAAGAGTGAGTCAGTCCACTTGCATTAGTGTTCGATGTTCTTAGTGATCCTGTAGATACTGAGTCAGATGTTCCCTCTGGGAACATCCCTCTCCGTTTGGCTGTGGGAGCTGTTTGGCACCTAAATCCTTCAGGACCAGTATAGCTGCTATGCACAAAACACAAGCGTAGCAAATTATTTCTTAATCACAAACATTATGGCTTTCATAAAAATAAAACCCATGAACAGACTCTCCCTGCGTCCTTATGCTTTCTGATATCATCAGGATGGGCAAGGTCTCTTTTGCCTTTTCTTTCCCTGGCAATTCTCTTTACTCATAGGGTGATGAAATGGGCTCTTTGCTACATAACCACCCTCTTAAAATAACGTCTCGCTCCTCCTTTAGCTGGTAATAAGCAAAGAAATTACAGGTCTCCAAGGCACGTGGAATATTTCAGCTCTACTGTCTCAGAAAGACTCCTGTAAGGAGCGTTTATACAAAACACTTATTCATAGAAAACTCTTAACAGCAACCAGGAAGGATTTTGTCAGTGGTCTTCTGAAAGATCTCTCATGGCTATATATAAGCGTGAGCATCTAGAGTGGAGCGGCTGCACTAGATTTGGTTTGATGGAAGTGAAAATGGAGGAAATTAGTTCTCATGTCTTCCTGCTTTTTAACAGAAAATTCAGGCACGTAGTGGATGGGCAAAATGGATTTCAGTGGTTTCATTTAGTCCAGTTCACTCGTTTTGTTTCAGTTTTGATCTAATGAAGACATCCTTGAGGTATTCAAGTTTTTTTTTCTCAGTAATAGGGGAGCTCTGGAAATGGTTTGCTTTACCTCATTATTATTTTGTCCTTTGAAGAGTCATAAGCACAACATTTGCAAACGATCTTAAGAATCCTTTTGTGCAAACAGTGAAAAAATACACTGTGAAGACATAAACTGATGGTGCTTTCTGTAAATATTTCATCTCTTTGCTGTTTCATGTACTTGAAGGCAAAGTATTTGACAAAACATAACGGTAGGTGTCCTTATAGAGTATTTACTTCTTTGACCTTGCAGAAATGATTTTTATTATAGCATCCAAATGCTTATGTCATTTCTGACCACTATCTCCTCTACTACTCAAAAATTTGGGATGTCTGTATCCTATCTCATCTGATACAGAAATTCGGATGAAGGTTTCACATCAAACACGTCCCGCATTCGTCACCCACCAAATTTCTGGTCTCGGTTTTCGTGTTAATAACCTGTTCCTCCCTGAGCACTGATAGTCTCAGCCCTCTGTGGTGAATTCATGGAATTGGTTAGATTGGACTTTCGTTACCATCACCAGAAACTTCTACAAAATTCAAATGACTTGTGAGCATTTTTGTGATTTTTGAGCATTTTTATATGAGTTTTGGAACTCTTCTAAAAAATGGCTCTGTTCTGACATTGGCATAATGTTGATATCTGGATAGAGGGGCTCAAATGAAATCTGCTTCTTTACATTGTTTTGGAACCTCAGTACCTGCTTTTCAAGAAGTGGAGGTGAATTAGAGAGACTAAGAGGTAGTTCTTGATTTGTTCATTAGCCAGGAGTAAGAAATACTTTCTGGAGGGTCTCAGGTCCCCGACTGGCCCATTACGATGTCTTTTCATTTTTTCAGCTTGGAAAAAAGAAGAAGAAGTTCATGCCTTACAATTATCAGCACAAGTATTTCATCTGTGAGTATCCCCGCTTTCTTGTGGTGCTGTAGGACCTTCACCTAAAAATCATGACTGCTTCCCCTCCCCAACATAAAGGTTTTCAAGATATTCCCATTGAAGTCACAGCTTCAAGAGGCTTCCTTCATGTTAAAGAAGGTTCATAGAATCATAGAATTGTTATAGCTGGAAAAGACCTTTAAGATCATCAAGTCCAGCTGTTATCTAACTCTACCAGGCCCACTTCTAAACCATGCCCCTAAGTACCATATCTAGATGGTTTTTAAATACATCCAAGGATGGCGATTCAACCACTTCCCTGGGCAGCCTCTTCCAGTCTTTGATAACCCTTTCAGTGGAGAAGTTGGAATGGCGCAACCTGACGCCATTTCCTCTTGTCCTATCGGTTGTAACTAGTGAGAAGAGACCAAAGGTTCGCGTGAGGAGGGATTGCCCCTTGTGTCTGTGAGGATTATGTGATGTTAGGTACTAGATAGGGGTGAATCGAGTGTGAGGAAGAAGGGGATGGGAAAGAAATGAAGAAGTGGAGAGATGAAAAGCGGAAGAGATTATTTGGACACATGAAAGTTAGTGTAAATGGAAGACGGTAATTTTTCTTCCACTAGAAAGAAGAATCGTTCTTCTTACGGAAGAACATTCTGTAAGATTTATGATGCGGTGAAGTTATAAACGTCTCTCTGTTTTCATCCTTCCCTTCAGTATTGGCCCCGCTTGCACTCGTACCCTTCTTCCAGCTGTCTATATTCTACTTTGCGATCAAGAGGAAAAAGTGGTTGGTAAGCACTACTTGCCTTGTCTAGAAGACTTTCAAAAAATGTCACCACCCTGTGGCTGTATTAACCTTCCCCTCAGGCGATTGTGGGGTTTTAGGTAGAAAAGGCTGATTCTAGGCTTGCTACAGCAGGTATGCAGTCAACGGGTCCTGGGAGAATTTTTTAGAGGAGGCTTTTTAGCCTCTTAGCAGCTGAATAAAAGTTAACGGAAAACTATCAGACCTAGACAGAGTGTGACTACAGCGCTGTTTGCTGATAGTAAAGTGAGTGCCGTGGGAATATTCCAGGGATACACTCAACTTGAGGCAGACTGATGGTGTGGAGCTTACTCTTGATAAATAAGAGATCAATAAATAAGAACATTTTTTTACGCTGCAGTTCAAGTAAAGGGGAGAGGAGGGAGTGGGGGGACTTCATCAACAAAGGCTCATTTTCCCCTTTTTTGTTTTGTTTTGTTTTGTTTACAGGACCTGTTATTGGTTGTGTCTTTCAACATCCGAGTCTGTCTCATGTATATTCCTTTAATGGGGTTTAACAATTTCATGGTGTACTACTGGCTCTCCAGGTAACGCACAGCACACCCAGAGTCCCCATGACTAATATTTGTAAACAATATTGAGCTTCAATGGCAATAAATAGAAACTAATCACACACACTGCAGTTTTCTCAGAAAGAAATAGACAGCCAAGAACAACCAGTATGACTTCAGGGGGGTGGGGGTGGCTCCTCAGGGACATCTGCAACTACAAACTGAGTGGTTCTCAGAGGAAACTCCAAAAGTTAGGAGGCAAAGGGGTGGAATAGAAAAATCCTGAATTACGTAAAAGTGCTCTTTTACTTAAGGCGAGACTCAGGAAAGTGTTTTAATGGTAAGTTTGGATGGGATTAGAGATATGATAAGTGTTTCTGTGTTTATCTGCCCAGGTACCTAGAGAGTACCTGGTTTATTTGGGTGTCGCAGATGAACCACATTCCAATGGACATTGATTATGATAAGAACAAAGACTGGGTATCTACTCAGGTGAGAATCTCCTTTCTTCTGGAAGAGCGCATCTGCAGTCCTGACTTGTAGGACAAAGACAATGTTTTTATTCTCTTAGCTTTATTTATTAATGTTAATAATTTATTAATTAATGCTAATGAGGTTTGTCCTTGCTGTTCGTTGCATAGACGTGCATTTCTGTAGCAGTCAAAACATTTAAAAGTTTGATTGGAAAACGGGACATCTAAATTAAAAAAAAAAAAACACCCAACTATTCTTTCACTGAAAGGTTTTGACACATTTTTCACAACAGTTTTCCCTTCATGTTGCAAAACAGTACTTCCGGAACAACAGTCAATCTCCTTTTTAGGCCAACTGAAGAGATGCAAAGTGAGACTGGATACTTTTTCATTTTACCCCACAGGTTACAGGTTTACTGCAGATAAGATAAATCTGACAAAATTTAGGTCTGATAAAAACGAATATGTAAATACAACTTTACTCGCATCTATACTGCCTCTCGCAGTATAATCCCACGTGGTGGGTTCTAAGTATATTTCCTTATATTAAGGGAAAAAGACCCAGCCTGATATTCATCTGACCAAATCTGGATGTCTACATGTGAACACCTGCTACATTCATTGGAGAGAAAGAGTCATTTCTAGAGCATGATTCGTCTTACCCTAAAATAGACATCTAAATCAGGTCAGATGAATGGCACCATACAAATTTCTATTTTTCTCCACTGAGTCTAAAGTGATGAGCTCAGATGCAGATTTCAAACTAAAGGTGTCTAAATTAGATGAGATGAAGCCCGTGCACAAAAATGTCTGTCCTCATATTTTTGCATCCGACTCCACTTGTGGTAGTTGGAGGAGACCAGAAGAATGGTTTTTCTTTCTTTATTGGGCATCTTTTCTTTCCATCCAGTGCGAGATGTGAGGAGACCCTCTTAAAAGAATCACAGTTGGGGCTGTGTGCGTGCCAGTGAAGAAGCTTTTCTTTCTGAGCAAAGAGCTAGCTAAATTAAACTATATCCCAACAACCCATTTCAATCTAGACTTTGTTCAATTCTTCAGGGCAATGATGGCTGTAATCCCGACACTAAATTGCCTTTTATGCTAGATGAGGGTGGGTAATGATTGCTGGGGTTCAATTATCGGACTTTCAGAAAAAATAAAAGCTAAATTGTGTATTTATTTGTGGTTTTCTTTTTTTTTTCCTCCCAGCTCCATGCAACATGCAATGTGAACCAATCTTTGTTCAACGACTGGTTCACCGGACACTTGAACTTCCAAATTGAGCACCAGTGAGTATGACTATGGGGAGAAGAGTGGGAATAATATGGGTCACTTAAAAGTGAGAAAGGCCGTGAGGTCTCACATCAACCCATCTCAGGAGACTATTTCCCTTTTGGGGAAGGGCAGGGAAATACTTGAACAGAGGGATCAGAGCAAGCAGAGTCTTATGATAACTCTCTCATTCAATTCTGCAGCCTTTTCCCCACAATGCCTCGACACAACTACTGGAAAGCAGCTCCTCTGGTGAAAGCCCTCTGTGATAAGCATGGCATTGAGTATAAAAGCAAGACTTTACTGACAGCCTTTGTAGATATTTTGCAGTAAGTATCAATTAACAAGATAGCTTTGCGCTGTAGTAGCATGCAAGGGTGGGACATAGGCAACCACATTAGGTCAATATCCATGGAGAGATCAAAGCGAGAGTTTATTTAGCTTTTTCTAAAGGCACTTTAATTTTCAAAAATTTTCAAAGTTTCAGAGGTTTTTTTTTTTTCTCTTCCGTAGATCCTCTCAACTCATTCCCTGTAGTCAGACTTTGCTAGGAGATGTCCATGCAGTTTTTAATCGATTTTTTCCATTTACTTCTTTTTACATCTAAACTACAGTTTGCTTCCCATGAAGTGATTTTTTACTTTCTGTTCCTGCAGTTCACTGAAGGATTCTGGGGACCACTGGCTTGAAGCGTATCTGCATGGATAGAAACTGGCAACTCTCCAAGAGACTCTCTTCACCAGACAATGGCTGCAAAGAGTCAGCACAGACCGTCACTGTGTGTGTGTCTTCTGGTATAGCAACTTGGGAGCTGGTCAAAGCTAATTTCAGTAAGAATGGGTGGGAAAGTGGATTAAAGATAGATTTTCTTCTTGTTCCCAACCATGAACCTTTATTTTTCCTGCTGTCAAACTCAGCATTTAGAGCCATGATGAACTGGGCCTTCAAACTTGGGAGAAGAAGCTCTTGAATCAGCTTGATCAGTTTACTTCATTGGAGGTGCCAGATCATTGCTTATGGAAAAAGTTTGAAAGGAAATTCTTCAGAGAGTCATAGAATCATAGAATGGTTTGGGTTGGAAGGGACCTTTAAAGATCCCCTTGTCCAAACCCCTGCCATGGGCAGGGACACCTCCCACCAGCCCAGGTTGCTCCAAGCCCCGTCCAACCTGGCCTTGAACACCTCCAGGGATGGGGCAGCCCCAGCTTCTCTGGGCAACCTGGGCCACTGCCTCACCACCCTCAGAGTGAAGAATTTCTTCCTTATATCTCATCTAAATCTCCCCTCTTTCAGTTTAAAACCATTACCCTTTGTCCTATCGCTCCAAACCCTTGCAAAACGTCTCTCTCCATCTTTCTTCTAAGCCCTCTTTCAGTATTGAAAGGCCACAATAAGGTCTCCTTCTTACTGTTTTTTGGCTCAGTGGATGAGTGAAAATGGGGCAGGACAGAGCAAATGGCAGGAAGTCAGGACACCTTGGGTCAGGGGGGATCTTTAAGGGATCTAGAATAGATAAAATAAGTATGCAAAGAAGAAGATGGCCTGGGGTATGTCCCCATCGCTGTTGATCATATGTACGCTGCTTGCTCTAACTACTTAGACTGTTTGTGGATGGCATAGGGAGGCAGATAACTCTTTGCTATGTTTTGCACCTGTAATAGCTGGTTTGAATACAGTCCAAAGGTTCTGTACAGAATGTGTTATTTATATGCATAAATACATGTATATATTTTAACTGACTGGTGACTGTGCTGTCTGATTAACTTTCTGATGCAGATGAGCTCCGATTAAGACTGAGGATTCTAGGCACTGAGGAGTAGGTCCAGATTGCAAGGGTATTTAGGGTCCTCTTGCTTTTATTGAGTTTTATATATATTATTTTTTATCTAAATGCTTACTTCCCAGTGATTCCAAGGATCTGTGGGCATCTACATTGGTTGTTCAGCAACTAAGTACGTTTGTGGCTCTGTTCCTGTATCCGGAAAAGGAATTAAATCATACTTAATTCTGTCATCCCATGTGGGCCTTGAAAACTTTTCTTCTCCTTCAGCATCCCCAAGAACCATCTCCTTTCCTGGAACTCTCTCTTACCAGCTTTGTACCTAGTACATAGCTGTTTGGCCCCAAGAAGGACCTAACCTCTCCCTGCTTGTGGTCAAGGACAGCTTCTGCTAGTGGAAAGTCTAATGACCACCTGTGTAGAGGCACAGTAGCCCTCCGAGACCACCAGAATTCCCCTGTTGGTTTTTGAGAGAGCCAACAAAGTGAATTATCTTCACTAAAAGTACTTTAAACCTTACAGGAAAGGTAAACTGCAAATGAGGAGAGGTGAGCTTCGAATAACAGACAAAAGAAATAGAGGATGTACGACAGAACAAGGAGATACGTGGATATCAATTAACAGCAGGAAAAAAAAGAAGAGAAAAAAAAGCTGAGTGGTGATAATACGGTTATTTGGAAAAGGTAGAATGCAGGGGAAAAAGAGAAATTATAAGAATATCAATAAAGCTCCTCTTCATGATTTTTAGAATGAAAGTCAATACCTGTTTTAGAGAGAGTGTATGACCTCCGGTTAATCTTGCTGATTTTGTAAAGGAATGATGATTCAATGATGACATTCTCTAATATCATTAACAGCTAATATACTCCATTATGAGACAGTAGGGCCACGCTGGCAAAACCTGTATTGTACTGTACTTCACCTAATAGCTTAAGACCATAAAGGTAGTATGTAATGGCAAATAAGTAGAAAATTTGCACATAAGACCAAAGACCGCGTGGAAGAAAAGTGGTTCTTCTCCTCTGCCGTTCACATCCAGAACTCTATGCCCCAGCTTTCAGTGGAAAAACCACCCAAAGGAGGAAAACGTGAAAAACCTTAAAGTGAGATACCACCATGAACAGCATGACCCATCTGCAGCCCACTGAGGAGCAACTTACAGGTATTACAAGCTACAGACAACAGCAGCCTTCTTCTAGGTAATAAATAATATCAAACCCAACACCCAAAAGCAGAAGGAGTTTAGACTTTTCATTTTTTGCTTTTGTTTTTTAAGAACATCTCCGCTTATTCTTTTTATTTATATTTTTTTGTGTCTTTGTATGTGCAGGTACTAATAACAGTGTTTTGCTTATTTCCTAATAATAGCTGACAGACGTCATTGAAAAGGATCCTGATTAAAAAAGTAGTTATTCAAAAACTGCTTTGAATGTCATTTGAAAATCCCTTCTAACTAGTACCTAGAACAATTCTGCGTTCCCAAATCCAAGGTTGGTTAGAATGGTGAGATCCACAATTATGTGTAACAGTAGTAACATTTTATAAGTATTTAAGTAATAGTACAGTCTTAAGATGAATGCAGGGATTTCACTGCATGCTCTATTTGGTAATACATGAAGACATTTTTGAAGGGATGTGTTGGTGAAGGTAATATAAATATTAAGGATTCCTACATTTTTTTACCGGTGAGACTTGAAAGCTGTGCTGGTTAGATCCCGTGTCCCACTGAAACCCTCTAAATACAAGGTTGACACAAAATGGTACTTTCTGGTGTCAGTATCATAAATCAAACTGATTATTTGTTGCGTTTAGTTAGCATTCTACTCATTTGAACGTACTAATTTATTGAGAATTTATGCAACCTCATTTTAATTAAAATGTTTCTGTCTCTTTAATTGGTTCAACAGTCTGCTCTGTGTGAATATTTGTTTGTTTCTTTAACTGTTTCATAAAGTTTTATTAACAGTTAAGCTGATTTAGGTTTGTCGAATTCTAACATGGTTCACAGACTTCAAGGGGTCAGGGTAACACCCGGTGAGAAGTTCGCAAGCCACTTCGTTTCGCATTCACACTGATATTGAGGTCTCTAATAGTCTGATCTTAATGAGTAATAATTGGAAGTTGCCCCAACTATGACACTGGTATAGAAGGGGAATAAAATGTGCTCAGTGAAAACTTGCACAACAGAAAATATACGTGACAGAGACTAAGAAGATTGAAATACAGGTTTTGTGCTTAAAGAGTCTCCTGGAGATTGAAATCTTATTCATCATGTTTTCCTGTAATGTTCCCTGAAAGGCAATAAATGCACTCTGGAATACCTGGAAGAAACAAGGAAATTATCATAGAATCTTGGAATGGTTTTGGTTGGAAGGGACCTTAAAACTCATCTATTCCCACCCCCCTGCCCTGGGCAGGGACACCTCCCACCAGCCCAGGTTGCTCTAAGCCCCGTCCAACCTGGCCTTGAACACCTCCAGGGATGGGGCAGCCCCAGCTTCTCGGGGCAACCTGCCCCAGGGGCTCGCCACCCACACAGGCAACAATTTCTTCCTAATATCTCATCTAAATCTCCCCTCTTTCAGTGTCAAACCGTTCCCCCTCACCCCATCGCTCCCCTCCCTGATCCAGAGTCCCTCCCCAGCTCTCCTGGAGCCCCTTTAGGCACTGGAAGGGGCTCTGAGGTCTCCCCTTTTTGGCCTTCTCTTCTCCAGGCTGAACCCCCCCAACTCTCCCAGCCTGTCCTCCCAGCAGAGGGGCTCCAGCCCTCCCAGCATCTCCGGGGCCTCCTCTGGACATACCAGCACATACGCAAAAACATTCTTCAGCATTATTGCATAAACTCTTAAATAACTGATTGGTGGCCAACTTATTTGTCGTTTGACATGAAGCAAGTTACAATGTATATATATAAAACGTATATCCATTAAGAGACAGTCAGCCAGAAATGGGATACCTACAATGAAGTCTGATGACATAGGTGACTATATTCCAGCTTACCACCTAAAATGCCTTTTCTTCAGGTGTTGCCTACAGCTGGCTCAGTAGGTGTGTTCTGCTATTACTCTAAAGCTCTTTAAATGCTGAGCTGTGCTCCTGTGCATGTACAGAACTGCCTTCGTCTGAGCAATTTTCATCTTATCACCCACCTAAGGGTGGGGCAGATTCGATTTTCATGTCTGCCATATCCCCTGAAGGGTCTGATCCCATAGGCATGCTCGGAACACGCTTGACGTATTGGCAGGACTGTGCTTTTCAGAGAACGTTTATGTTTGTTTTCTTTCTAAAATGGGGCTGGAAGAGGTGATCCTCCACTTTTTCGTAAGACGGTGGCTATGCCCAGGTTCTGTTCTCCCCCTAGCAAAAGTGATTCAAAGCCCTGATGCCCACCTCTTGCCCACGTATGGACTGGGTGGTGACACGTTCCCCTCTCCTTGGAAGCCGTACCAGAGCGCAACAAAGAATTCAGGGCCAGCAGAACTGGCCTCACAGTTATGGCATTTCTTGTCTGGTTCTCAGAATACTTCTTGGGTGGGAATTTGATCCCCATTTTAGATGCTTTCTACACCTTAGATTCAATGGCTACCAATAATCGCAAGAGCAATTTCCATCCTTTGTAATTGCATTCGTAAGAGCAGTACGGTATCTCGGCTGTTATCTGGGGCAGCCCGGGCCCTTAAGTCGTACTTCCAAGCCTGTCCTTGCTCAAACTCTGCATGGGACTAGAAAACGATGCGCCAGGACCGAGACAATTGTTCACATGTTGGTTTTGGATGTCCTCTTTGAGGAAACTGCGATCAAGGGACATGGCCCTGTGCACACTGTGCAGTCTGAGAAGCACTGTGATGGGTCTCTGGTAGCAGCAAGAAACAATTTAAAATCAGGGTAGTGCCTCCTCCCCCTTCTGTGCTCATTACTGCCACCTAGAATGAAACAGCAGCGTGCCTTGAGTACTAGAGGATGAATAGTTGTGCGCAGAAGTCCGGAGTGGGAACCGGAGAGATTACTGGGGAACCTACAGAAGCTTGTGCAATGTGAAGTGGTAACGTTGATAACGCTGTTGTAAGAGCTAGTTGGGAACATCTGTTATGGGATGCGGTGTCTTCTGTTACATAGTGCTGGTACAGTCAGCTACAAGTTCGGCTCTGCTTCTACAAGTTAGACTCTGAATGGAGCCAAGGTGCTAATTCCTTGGTTCTCAACAACGTGTTTGGCACTGAACACGCCAACTCTGCCTTACAGCATCTTCAAGAGCCAGTAACGAGCTCTTGAACGAACTTTTGAGTTCGAGTGGTCACCTGGACACAGGGGAATAAAGCAGGGACTAAAGCGGCCAGTGTGGTGAGCCTACACTAACATGATACATCACGCGACGTAGGCGTTCCTTTAGGACTGGCAGTGATGTTGTATTGAAAACGTACATCGGGGTGTTGCCAAATGCACTTCCATGAGAACAGTGTAATCTCTCAGCTTAATGTATGTCACTACAATAAGAACTAAAGATAAAGTCAGACATGCTCTCTTTAGGATCCATAAGTGTAGGTAGGTTTTATTACCTCAACGCTTTAATGTGGACTTAGGAAATTATCTAAATAGCGATAAAATGTAAATGAATTTGTTCTGCTCTTGCAAATTAAAACCTACTTTCACCACTGGGATTTTGCATGTCAAAGAAACCAAGAAATATTGCCAAAATAAAAACCAAAAAAAGCTTTCTGCTTTTCAGAAGGTGCCCATACGCTTCAATTCTCTGCTTTTCACACCGAGAAATACTCAGCTTGCACACTCCTGCTCGGGAGCGAGCAATAACCAGAGATGATCCTTCCTCATGACTGAACCAAAAAGGTACTAACCTACAGCAGTATTTGGCCCTTTATAAAGTCCAGCCCCAGCTGCCCCTGCTCTAAAGTGGGTTTTTTGGAGGAAGCAATTAGGATTATTAAGAGGATAAGATGATGGAAAGACACATTCTTTTGGAATTCTGTCAGCAATACTGTAATAACTACAGAATAATAAATAGAGTAATAACTACAACACAGGCAAATGTTTGCAACTTGATAAGAAATCATGAGGCAATTCCTAACAAGTAAGAGTTTGTTCCGTACTTTTAGGCTCAGGTTGATCAGCAGAACGTTTCCAGCTGGTAGCCAGTCTGATGAACTTCACCTGCTTCCAGTTAAATACAGCAGGACGTTCCTCGGTATCTTCTCCTCCATGGATCGGAGGTTTCCATTGTGGCAGTTTCGTGTCAGAATCTGAATTATATCACTATGCTTCAAGTATTCTTCTTTGATGGGTTGCGAAGATGTTCCTCATTCGAAGCTGTGGTCCCTTGAGGGTATTTATAGCTTCTCAGAAAGATGGTATGCCTGTTACGGCTGATGATGCACCAGGAAAGGTGAGAATCAACTGAAATAATCTTTATTGATTTGACTGGCCACTAAACTGAATCTGGTAAATATGCTCCGAAAAAAATCGTTCTCCCCTGAAGGACCCACATTCCTTCTTTGAAGTAACAATTAACGTTTGGAAACACGTTTGAAAACGCATATACATATATGTGGAAACACATCTTTTGGGGCTGGTTTAGGTCCCTAGGGGATCTAGACCTCTCCCTATTGACTGCCCTATCCTTAAATATATTTAAGTAATACTTGCATTATCTGTATATCTTATCAGCAGGGTGGTTATACTTAGCATAAGCAAATATGCTTATATTTGAGGTTTTGTTTTTGTGATATGCCGAAACATTGCAAAATGTTTCCAATATGTTAGAAACATTCTAGTGGAAACATGCACGGTGATCCATACCACCTTTTTGTGCCAACTAATCAAGGTTATTGATCCAAGGGCATTGACACAGGGGTGTCCACCAGAGCTGTTATTCTGATCGAGGATGGGTTCGAAAAGATTTAGTCTGCACGTATTATCGAAATAAAAATAAGGGCGGGTTTTTAGGGCACTATTCCTTTCCTTTTTTTCTTTATTGCATATAATACCGGAGAGATCTAACCTGAAGGTCTAGAATCTCCAGCATCAGACCCCGGTGTGAACTAATCTGAGATTTGTTTTGTAAGCCTAGTTTCCTCGGGGAGCCATCCCCGTACGGTGGCTGCCGGTTGTCAGGTTCTCTCCCACATTGCCTCGTGTTTGGTGGTCTGTATCAAACTCGACAGGAGAATGGCAGCATGGGCAATTGCCGTCTTAAAAACGTGTGCGAGAAGAGTCCATTAAGACGTGTAAATCTTTGCGTAAGGAAAAGTGGCGAGAGGAACTTTGTTTCTTAGGTCTTGTGGTATCAGAGGGTCGCTCAGGTTGATGCCCTGAGTGCCCGTTTGTGGCAGTGGCTTCGCTCTGCTTCGATTTAAATATCTAGTGTAAAAAGCGTTACGTATTTTAGAATTGCCTGTTTATCACTAAACAATTCTTGTGCTAAAAAAAAAATAGCGTGCTGATACACACAGCTTTATACCGGCACAGCGTGGAGAACGTTGCGTAAGAGCAAGCTAATTATGCAAATTAAGCCTATATACTCTGCAAGAATTGCCGCACACAGAAACCTACGGGACCTTAATTTTCACTCTGACTCATAATTCCATTTTTGTGACCAGACCTGCGCAGGGCAGTTGCGTACCACGTAACCGGGGCTTGCTTACGTGGGCTTTTCTACCCGTTCACAACCTCCTATACCCGTGTCACACAGACTGGTTAAAGCTTCGATTACCTGTGTCTGTGGGGCTACCTAGAACAATAAATAGGGGTGAGGTGGCATTAAGAGGGACCGTGTTAGATCAGAGCAATATTCCAGCCAGCTCGGTGTCCAAAAAGTGGATGCCTGAAGAAGGATATAAAACCAGATTCAATAGGGATTAATTACAATGTCTATTTTATTCTCATATATGCACCGAATAGACGGTGACTTATCCAGTGGGGAAAGGAAAATAATAGCAGCTCTGGGCGCTGAGACTGTTGCTGGCAGTGATTTAAAGGGTAGCTCTTCTCAGGAATTACACATTCCACTCCCACTGACCTACTAGGACCTCTGAGATCCCACCCTCATGCTAGATGTCCCAGGTGTTTGAACTACTTCTATTCCTCTTGAATTACGAAATAGCCTAAGACACTTTGGCCTCTTGCAATAGAAGTGGATTTACCAGGCTGCGGCTCCTCAGGAAGCTGAAAAAGGATTTGTCTTCGTTTTTTTTTAAACATTTGTTGAAGTGGGCAGTAGAGCTACACACACCATGAGGAAAAAAAAAAACAAAAAACATGGTAATAATAGATATGAAAAAATCATCACCGCTTTGTTTCTGTGTGATTTTTCTTTCCCGCGTATTCAGAGAACGCATACTCTGAGCTATAACTCACACTAGGAGCTTACCTAAAATTAGAGAGCGATGCTGTTAAAAAAGGGATTTCAGACTAAGATTCCCTGTTTTATTCCTGTTATGTCAGGGTGAGCAGAGGCAACCAATTCTGGAATGTTGTGTCTTGCTTTCTCTCAGGGCCTGCCGGGATTTCTGATGCACTGTTTCGACACACCATTATGAAGCTCCAATTTGCTGAATCAGAAACGCTTTCGTACATCGGCCGTGTACGCGAATGAGCAACGCAAAGCAGGTATGCACTGCCCATAAAAATACTCATTATATTCGCTTTAAATGTCAGCTGTGGGACATGAGCTAAAAGTTTGATATTGCAGCACACCGAATTTGCTCAATGTATGGGATGATGATGTAAGCTGCTTAACCCTACGAATAAAGTTGCAAGCTGTGGGTGTGCGAAAATGAGTGAGAGGTTCTCAGGGTACATTTTAATCCTTTTTTATTAACTCGCTTCTCCTTTTGACTGCCCTAACCAACTGTTAAATAAACTACCTTCAGTAAGAAGCCATGACGTGCTGACAGCCAGCGAGATGAACCTCAGCCTTCAATCACCGTGTGTAATTGTGTAAAGAGTGTAAAACATCTGTGTCAACCACACCACTCAGCTTGGTGTCATCTGCAAATTTGCCGAATGCACTTGATGCCACTGTCCATGTTGGTGATGACGTACGGGTCCCAGTATGGACCCGTGCGGGACACCACTCGGCACCAATCTCCATCTGGACATTGAGCCGTTGACCACTACCTTCTGGATGTGACCATCCAACCTATTCCTCACCCACTGAATAGTCCACCCATCAAATAAGTATCTCTGCAATTTAGAGAAAAGGATGTCATGGGGGGCTTTATCAAAGGTCTTATGGGAGTCCAGATAGATGACATCCGTAACTCTTTCCTTGTCCACCAATGTAGTCATTCCATCATGATTTATTCACTTCTCACTTGCCAGCCTTGTACATCAAAAATTGTTTAATATTTTTTATTTACCACTTACAGTAAAAAGCTTACACAAGTAAGACAAAAAACTTCAAAATGGCAGCCTGCATTATTGTAAAAAAAATAAAATAATTCATATGTGTAGCTTCTTTTACAACTTTCTTAACACAAGGTTGGTTTGGTGCTTTTGCAACAGCATGGGTTGTCCCCACTATTTGCCTGCTGGCAGGTTTAAACTTGCAGAAGTCATGCTCATTCTGATGAATTAATTGTGTCTTACATTTCTTTTAGGTTTATAAAATAAAATGGAATGTTAAAAGAAAAGAAAATGAAATATTAAAAGCTTCCAATTGAAATTGGATTTATGCCCCTGCTTTTTAACCCTTTGAAGTATGTGGAAAGCCCCCACTTTTGTTTAGTGATCTCTAACCTATGTTGCATGAGGGATGAAAAGGAGGGATAGGTAGGTGGACTGAAGCGTGCAAGTCCAGCGTTGAGCCTCACAGGTGCTGCATGAGGTTGGAGAAGTTTGCATTTTATAGCAATATCTTTAAGTTGTTAACTTAAGCTATGTGTGTCGTCCTGGTTTGAGCAATGCAGGATTAATTTCTTTTTCAGTAATTTCACTTTTCAGTCTCTTCTAAAGCCTGGGAAAACTGCACTTTTAGAAGACTCGAGTGTCTGAATTGGTGAAAATATTTACTTTACAGCCAGCTATGGTATGTAGGTTTCAAGGTCTCGGTGTTTTTGAGCTCAGCAGGTGCGGGGATGAGGAGGAGGGAGACCCGGGCACTTGACCCAAGCTGGCCAGCAGGGTTATTGCATACCAGGAATGGCACATTCCATATAAATTAGAAAGTTTGCTGAGGAGTTCTCTCTCTCCCATGATGGCCACCATACTGAGAACTCCTCGCCCCGGTGCCGCAGCCCTGAGCCCTTCCCTTCCTCCCGAAGCCGCAGCGCTGGCAGTGTCCCACATGGGCTGTCCCCTGCGGGGAGTGCACAGCTTCTACGGGTAGAACGGGCTGAGTATAATCCTTGTGTATTTATATTGGTACCGGGATCAATATTGATTCTTTAGTATTGTTAATGTTAATTATTTCATCTTATTCTATTAAATCTGTTTATATTTCAACCCTCGGGTTTCCTTGTTTTTTCCTGATTCCCCTTCCCGGGTGGGGAGGGCTCATCGGGTGAGAGAATAATTGTGTGAACAACAATAAATTGTTGTGGGTTCCTCAGACCACAATAGATGTGAATTTTATTTACTGTGCAGGAAGGCTTGTAAGCAGGGTTGTATTCAAGTTAGTCGACCACAGCAATTAGTTACTGCCTAACGCGCACAGCAAATGGCTGGGATCAGCACGGCGCTGGAAAAAGGATCTTCCATCGCCTCTCCCTGGTCGTAGCTAAAACTCCGCAGTATTTCCTGCCCAAGTTGTCCTTTCCAAGATCTCCGCAACAAATCGCTTATGCCGAGAGCAAGCTCCAGGTGTTGTTCTCTGTTTCGGACGGACTTTGTGAACAGGTAAGAAGGAGCGGTTGGAGTTTGAAGGTAGGTCACTTCTAATTAGAAGCCATACGTGCTTTTTGTGCAGAGGATGTTAAGGCAGCAGGCTGGTAACACAGCCTGACTTCTGTGCCCTCTGGCATGAGATGAAATGTAGCAGTGCATAACGACATAGTAGAAAAAGTACTGAGGAAACTTCTCCCTGACTCAAACAATACGTTATTTGGACTGTGTTTTACAGTTTGACCATCTCTCCAAAGTGTGTCCCCTCCAATGGGCCAAGGGACCTGTGTTTCATGAGAAATCTTAACTCCTTTTTGTTCCTTTACTCCTTTTAATTGTCTGTGTCATGGGCATAAATTCCTCATTTTAGCTACTTATACTCAAAAATATTTGGTGACTAAAGGCGCTGAGTTTTAATTTTTTCTAACGTTCCCTCTTTTCCTGTATGGACCGTTAATTTGCACCCTTGCTACGCTTACCAGTTCAAAATCTGGATATCCCTAGGTAGGTTCATTGCAGTTGTAAAGAGGATCTGTGTAAGTTATCTTGCCACCTTCATCTCTGCTAATAACAACTTGTGAAGGGATTTACCTCTGGGCTACTATCTCCAGTTTTCTTACTCCTGGTGTTTTGCCAGTCTTTCTTCCCACTGTAAGTGGATTTGGTATAAATACTGGTGGGGTATCAGGTGTAACACCTGGATTTCGGCAGTTGGGCTGTTTCTGTGTGAGCTGTCCTTCTCCATAAAAGTCTGTTGTTATTTCTTACCGCAAGTACACCCTGTGTCCTATGTGCAGCAGAGGAGAAGAGTTCCCAGCTGGTTTCGTGCAAATTTATTGAAAGTATGCCAAGAGTAACAGAGATAATGGCAACAAACCCAAGTAGTTGCCTCCTCCGGGGAGCTGTACAAGAGCCCTGTTGCCTCTCCTTGTATTATGCTGCCTTTCAGGCCTTGATCAGCATCGATTGCAGTCCTTCTATGTTGTCCTCTTCATTCCAGTGGTTCTTCTCCACTCACCTGCTTGTTGCAGCAGGAGAGAAACCCAGGTTTGGTTCTACACGCCAGGGTGGTTTCTCCTTTCTCACCAGCGTTCTCCTTGAGAAGTTGTTTCCCTTGGTCACGCTCCTTAAGTCGGTATCATCATAACCTTTCTGTGTCCACCTCAAGGATTCTCTTACCTCCTTTTCTCTCTGTGCCTCCCCAACACCATTCCAACCTCCCTCCTCCATCTCCAGTCCTCCTTCCAGCCCTGCTAACGGGGCACGACTGGACTGCACTTGACCCTGGCGTGGACCAAACTCCCAGGGTCAGTGGGGCTGGGGCTGGTGATGGGAATAAAAGCTTGCCTTCCATTTTTTCTTAATGAAAGCGTGACTTTGGAAAAAATCTCTGGAATATAATTTCCTTTGCTGCTGCTTCTTCAGAACTGCAGTTCTTGTGGAGCAGAAGATTCCTGGAAAAGGAATAAGCAAGTTCGTAAATATGACCTCAGACATTAAAAGCAAGGTTGAGGTATTGGTGCCTTGTTTATACAGACAGTTTTATTGCCTTCCACGAGTGTGTTGTCACTGTTCAGTTGCATGAACCAGGGTGTGTCTTGCGTTCTTCTTGCTGTAGTGTCTGAATCTGCTGACTGCAACACAATTCCTCTTGTCTCTACAAAAAAAACTTCTTAACATGTTTCCCACTGGTAGAGCAACCCAGGAGGTCAGGCAAGGCTGCATGGATTTTAAATAAAATCTATGGCAAAGCAACCAGGGGTTGTCTCTAATCACAGAATGGTTTGGGTTGGAAGGGGCCCTTGATGATCTAGTACAACCCCCCTGCCATGGGCAGGGAAATTTTTCACTAGATTGGGTTGCTCAAAACCCCATCCAACCTGACCTTGAACACTTCCAACGATGGGGTATCTCCAAGACTGTTACTCATTTTTGTTCAGACTTTGCTTTGTTAATATGAGAGCTCTACAGATGGAGAGAAAAATTAAGCAGTGATTAGAAGCTTCTGTAACTCCACAGCAGCGGTATCTGATCATCCTCCGTGTCCTTTTCACGCACTGATCTTTATAATCTTTTGGGGAGCTGGGAACATCTCAACATCTGCCTCTAAATGGTTTGCAAGTGCGATGATTGATCTATTTTTATAAGAAGACCGTGGCAGAGAAGGTAACTAAGTCCAATTTTTTTGCATCACTGGAGCGTCTGTGAAAGCAAATGGCCATATAGATGTGTCTATTTATACAAAGGGGAAAGATTCAGATGTACAAAAGATGAGAAAGAAATGCAAAACGGCAAGTTAAAAGCAGGTTGGAGACCTCTGAGGATGCATGTTTGCACCAGAAAGAAGTGGGCTCAATTTCTTCTTGCTTGGCTCTATCTTTGTTTGGTGTCTCAGCCTACAACGCGATAATTCTATCATCTATTTTCTCCATATGCATTTCAGCATCCTTTTGCAACATTTCATTGTGATATTAATGCCGATGAAAAAGTAGAAACAACGAACTTGTTGCTAACTGGTGAGCTGGCACCTGGTAAGCCCAGCACTGAGCCCCCCCCCCAAATTTCTACATTCGTGTTAATGAGAGCTTGCACGGTGGGAGTGCCAGGAGAAGACACTAAGACCCCCTTCTATCTCCTGGCAACTGGATCTTCTCATTTACATTGCTCTAGAGCTTGGACTCACTCTACACTGAGCTCATCTCCAAGCTCAACTTGTCCTTGGGGGCATCGCATGATATTTTTAGCGTCACCTTCATCTGGAACTGGGAGCAAAACCTGCCTCTTCCAGGTGCCATCTAGCTCATGCCCTTACCACAGCCAACTAAGCAGCAATGTGCTCCCCCCAGCGGCAAACACATCAGAATATATGCCAAGGTTCTACTTTACGTTTTCTAAAACCAAAAAGACAAACCTCAGTTGTAGGAAAAAAAAGAGGTCAGGGTTGCTTCATAATTTCAACACAGTTGTCCATGTGATCTCATTTTCTTTGTAGAGTTAAGCATTTAACGCGTGCCTGGCAGAAAGATCGCTCCTCTCATAGATTTTCAGGTGTCAATGCTCAGGCCCTTCTTTGAGGAGACTATTTCTAGACAATATGGATACATAGTTTTCAGTGTAAAATTACCTTATTTTGGAGTGCACTTCTTCTCTGCTACTGTGTGCGTTTTACCTCCATTCCGGAGCCAGCTGTTCCCTTACGAATTGAAGTCAAATCAAAGCTTTTTTTTTTTTTTAATTTACAAAGTGCTTTCAAAGGAGTGTTTAACTGGATCCAGACCTGGAGAAAACTATTGTGTCTTTCTTCACTTACTAGGGAGAAACATCTGAGTTTGTAATTGATTAATGTTGGGACGCGTAATGAGAGGAAGGCTAGAGAGCCTCAAGAATTTGATCAGAAATCTGGAGGGGCTGAGAAGGTCAGAGTAGTATGCACATCATTTAACTCGAATATATTTTAGTAGTATAGGCTTACCATAAATAGCATAGAAGGAAGGATGAAGTTTGATGTTTTGAAGCATCCTTGCCTCCTGAGAAAAGGAGAAAATCCCCAGGGAGAAAAATAGGAAAGGATTAGGAAAAATAATCCAAGTTTGCCTCCTTGTGGTACTGTCCCGCTGTTACGCCTAAAAATGGGCGGCTTTTTCCTTTTCCTTGCATGAATTCCTCCCTGTTTGCTGCCGAGACTGGGACAGCTGCGTTCCTTACGGATTGCTTGGAGCATCCCTGGCCTTTCAGCAATTCAGGGTGTGATTTTGGAGACTCTGGATGCCAGGCAGCATCGTTCAGTCGGGACAAGGACAGGGTGCGGTTTTGCCTGATAATATGGGACATGACAATGCAGTGCTCCTGCACTGAAGTCCTGTGTGCATAACGCAGAAATGTTGTCCAAAGAAGTGTAATGACGATATAAAAAACTTACTATCTTTCTCCTGGATTACTGCTATTATCATTTACATTAGGTGCGTTTGAAAAATAAAAGGTGGTGTGATTACAACAATTAATTTATAGCACCCATTTATGCAGCTGGAGTTATCCAGCCAAAGCACTGTTCTGTGTGTAAAAGAACCCAAATTGTCTTCAGCAAGAGAGTCTGGTACTGGTTGAGAGAGAGCAGGAAGGCAACAAACATTAAAAAATAGAGCTGAAATACAAGGACTTGCAGGGAAATATGAGGAATTACAGGGAAAGGCTCAGGAAAAGGTTAAGGGCTTTTCTCCTTAAGCAACCCCCTCCCACGGATGAAAGGGATCCTCATCCTCCGGCAGTTGCGTGAAAAATCTTATGCCCAGGGAGGACTGGAACAACATTTTTTGAGTCTGGCGGACTTATTCACCAGCAAAGCTTCAGCTTGCTCACCAGGTACCCCTGATCTTTGGTACCCTTTCAGCAACAAACAAAACTGTGCACAACCAAAAGTAAAAGCCAAACCGGGCTACAGACTTTAAAAAAATTATTTCTGAATTACACAGTGTTATCACTCTTCTCAGGAAATAAGGAACTTCGCAGTCAATAGCTGTAATAAACTCATGTAAATTAACAACAGAGAAATCTTGGACAGCCGCTGATTCCCAGCCTAAGAAAGTGCAGACTACAGAAAGCCAAATTCTCTATTTGTTGTTTAGAAAGCATGATTGTCTGAGAGCCATGAAAAAAATTATTCTTTCAGAATTTTGCTAAAAGCCTTCGATTAAAAACACTGACAGATCTGGATTAATTGATAACAGCAGCATATTTGGAAGCCAGGACTACATGGGACTTAAAATTCACAACTTTAGACCGAAAACTGTCTATTTAGAGCAGCCATTCCAGCACCTGTACAGGGACAATTGTCCACATGGAAATCCACAGTGTGAAGTTCGTAACAGTGCCTTGCTGCAGCTTTCTTCCCCCTCTGCGTTCTGACCGCTCTGCATCTTGTTATTGCATGAATTATTTGACTCACATATTTTCCCAACAAATCGTGAGGGCTTGCTCCTAAACTAGACAACTTGGCAGCCACTTGCCAGCAT